>NC_081776.1:26499426-26799426 GCF_963082965.1 Carassius carassius
TTTTTGAAACAGTTAAATAGTTATGTTTGGATTAGATCACTAAATTGTAGTTATTGTTTTGCTCAAATGGCATGATAAAAAAATTAAATAAACTTACCAGAACCAGATGTTGAAAGACTTTCCTCTTTCCCTTGATCTGACATGTCTTTTTTATTCAGGCTTTAATATCCTATTTGCTGAATAATGTAATTATTTACATTTACTGTAAATTATTTGACATTTGATCTTTTTTGGCTGTTTTACCATTAAATGTGTCATAAAAGTGACAGCTATCAGCAAAATCGTTAATGGTAATACAGAAATACTGTTAATGGTAATACGTAATACAATAATTATAAATTTTCTTACCAAGTTGTCAACACAAGTTGCAAAGATACAGTAATTGATATGGATCCTCCATCAAACTAATTGAAGCAATATATATTTAAGATATTGATTTATGTAAATTGTCTCTAATACATAGCATATACGTATTTAGAGACTTTATATCTGAGTCATTGATATGACTTACCTTTTCGTTTCTCTGTCGCAGTTTAAAATGAAAGTTCCTCATACAACGTCATAAATCTACTGGTTGCCAGATCTTCAAACATTTGTACTGCAAACCTAACGTATGTTGTTTACCTTATTGTATCTTTAAAGTTTGAATGTCTTAAAGATAATAATATGAACTGTAATCATACCCCTCATGAAGATAAAAGTGTATTTATACAGTAACTTTTAACCTGTTTGGAGTAGCAGGTCAAAGGATTAAACTTCTTTGTTAGAGTACACTGTATGTTTTTTTTAGTCGACACAAGCCACTCCCTGTATGCATTCACTTCCTCTCAGACTTCCCCTGTTTTGCCATGTCATGTTGTGTCTTATCTCTGCATTGCGCAATGTTTCCCTTTGCAGTAACTATTCATTCTGGTTCTAGACAACAACCCCCATCCATAGCCTGGAATGCAACTACTTTTTTTTTTTGATCAAGGTCTCTTTTATTTTCAAAGATAACAAACAAAAGATTTTCACGTGAAATAGTCAAGTCTAGTTCCTGTAAATACAAACAACCTAAACAGCTCCCCAATGCCCCCCACCCACATGTACTGGACCCCAACAAATTATCATGCAACCAGACATACTCCGATATGAGTCTGCAGATTCATACATATATAATTCAAATATCTAAATAAAATAAAATGACATCATCAATAAATAATAAAAATAAATAAATAAATTATATATATATATATATATATATATATATACACACACACATATGCATTGCACACACAATTGGGTTACATAGACATGTTAATAGCTGCCGTGCCTTCTACAAAGGAGATAAAAGGCTGCCAGATTGTATAGAATTTTCTAGTGGACCCTCTTACAGTGTATCTAATTTTTTCTAAGTGAACATAACTCATAACCTCCCTAATCCATTGGCCATATGTTGGGGGGAGAGCATCTTTCCATTTGAAAAGAATAAGCCTCCTAGCCAACAAAGAGCAGAAGGCCATCATATTTAGGTGGTGCCCAGTAAAGGTGGCATCTACCGGAGCCACACCAAACAATGAAATCAAAGGAGATGGTTGTATTGTTCTTCCACATATTTCAGAGAATGCCTCAAAGATGGACTGCCAAAAATTATGCAGCTTAAGGCACAACCAAAACATGTGTAATAGTGTGGCAGGAGCCTGTCTGCACCGATCACACGTAGGATCAATACTCGTTTTAATTCTAGACAATCTATCCTTGGTCCACTGAAGACGGTGCACTATTTTAAATTGAACCACAGCATGTCTGAGGCATATAGAGGAAGAATAGATACGCTGTATAATTTTTTGCCAGGTTTCTTCTGAAATTGTTTCATTTAGGTCTGTTTCCAACAGTATATTCGTATATTCAAGTTATACGTATTGAGCAATGTATAAATTCTGCCTATTACTTGTTTTATGTTAACTTTAGATTTTAAAATTGTTTCAAGCAGAGATTCAGAAGGCCTCAAAGGAAAACAGTCAGAGTTAGAGGCCACGAAACCTCTAAGCTGCAGATACCTGAAGAAATGCGATTTATGGAGACCATACTTCTGTTGCAATTGTATAAAGCTGGCAAATCTATTCCTAATGTAGAGGTCAGATAATGTACCTATCCCATTTCCTGCCCAAACACTAAAAGCTTCAACCATCATTGATGGGACAAACATATGATTCTTTATCAATGGTGCATCAATTGAGAGATCAGTGAGATTAAAGGTCCTTCAAAACTGGTTCCATGTCTTAACTGAATGGATAACAACTGGATTGTTGGTGAAGGCTGAAATAGGCTGTTTAAAAGGTAGTTTGGAACATAATAAAGCTGCTGGGGAGGTAGATCCAATGGATGTCCTCTCCAGCACCATCCAATCAGTACTATTGACATCCGTGAAATAATTTCTCAACCAATACAGCAGTGCTCTTATATTAGCAGCCCAATGATAATACATAAAATTTGGAAGTGCCATACCACCCATTGCACCATCTGGCACAGTAATATACACATGTTTACCATACCCGTAAAACGACAGAGGTATTATGCTCAGTTGAAAATATCAGTATCATGTACATTCTGCGGCCTCCGTGGAAGGGAGAATATTCTTCTTGACATAAGTCATCGCTTTGTCCGGATCAGTAAACTCCCTGTCCTCCCCTCTGTACGTGACCCGAAAATGCGCTGGAAACAAAATCCTGTACCGGACTCCCTGTCGGTCGCGAAGCAGTTTCCTCACCTCTGTGAATGCAGCCCGAGCTTTAGCCACAGTTGCCGTGTAGTCCGGGAAGATGGTAATTGGTTCCCCGTTGAAACGGAGCGGACCCCGGGTGCGAGCGCATCGTAGTACCTGGACACAATCTTGGTAATAATGAAGCTAAACAACGATGGCGCGAGGTTTTCCGCCCGGCTTCTTCGGCCCTAAGCTCCGGTGCGAGCGGTCGATTAACGGCTCTTTATCCAACTGTAGCACTTCAGATAGCAGCTTTGATACAGAGGTTGTAGTGCTGGAGTTGGGAGTTTCGGGTACACCAATGATTCTTATGTTACATCTCCTCATCCGCCCTTCCATATCCTCACACTTCGATTTCAGTTCTGCCATTTCTGCCTTCATCTCACTCACAGAATTTTGTAAAGCAGCCACTTCTTCTGACCAAGCTGATAGCCCCCCCTCTACCTCCTTGATGCTAACTTTCACCTGGTCGATCTCAGACTTCAGCGCCGCGTTGTTATTTATTATCTCCGTTTTCACCTCCTTCAGCTCATTCTTGAGCATTTCGAAGTCGTCAGCAAAAGCATTTTTCAGCTCTGACTTTATCACCGCTGAGATGTCCGCTTTCAGAGAGAGAAGGATTTCTGATTTCAATTCTTCTACGTCCATCTCACGCGGCGCAGGTGAGGGCGGGGTCGCTTTAGCTGGGCTCTCTCCGAGGAGGTATTGGGCCTTGTTTTTGAGGTTTCAGTATACTTAAATTTCTTCAGCCTCGTGTCCATCAGGGCCCCGCCGTGGACTTGTTCCACTATCCGATGGAGTTCGGTAATAGTTCACTGTTTTACGGAAAGGAATACACCTTACGTTTTGGTTAAAATAGAGGTTCAACGGGAGCTCGCGTCAAACACAGCCTCACTCCATTGCGGCCAAGCCACGCCCCGAACTTCGCTGTTTACAATGAATATGTGCGAGTGAGACACCAGCGCATAAAACAGCTGAAATATACCATACTCAATTTTTGCTCACACAGTTAAGGCATAATTGGAGACAGTTTGAAAAATCAAGAACAATAGCAGTTAATAAGAATTATTGCTGTTAGTGCGGTCTTAATGCTGGACCGTTCTCATTTCGTTCCTCATATGGAACTTGAAGGATTTTATTTATTTATTTTTGCTAAGAGCAAACCAGAATGAAAATATATATATATTTTTAATCCTTGTGTGTGTGTTCCTATATATATATATATATATATATATATATATATAGGAACACACACACGGATTAGAACATTTAATATTTTTATTCTGGTTTGTTTATATATATATATATATATATATATATATATATATATATATATATATATACAGTAGGTGGCCATCCTATCTGGGGCTTACGCGGCGGTGCCGCGGTGGTAACTGTAATTCAGTCGCGTGTTAAAATCATTCGCGAAACTACCGCCAGGTGGCGCAAAGGGGCGGATTGCGAAATTAATGTAACTGTAAAGTGAGATAAAAGAAGGAAGTAAAACAACAATAACATTATGATATAACATTGTAACATTTAAAAAAAAAAAATTTTTTTTACAATTTGTTAATTTTCAAAATGTAGGATAGTCTTAGGCTACAGTCTACTAAACAAAAATTAAAAGAAGACCTTAACACAAAGGATCATATGCATGCTATTTTTATTAAACAGTAAATAAATATAAGGCCTATATACATATATATATATATATATAAGCTAAATGTTTTAATTTCATTTTCATTTCATTCATTCTTCGTTTAAAAACATCTTCAGGTTCCATATGCAGAGCGAAATGGGAACGGTCCAGCATTTAGCAATAATTAGTATTAACTCTGTTATTATTCTTGATTTTTCAAACTACCAGCATTTTTGAATTATACCTTATGTGTGACCAAAAATTAAGTATTATTTGTTTCAGCTGTTTGATCGCGCTGGTGCCTCGCGCACATATTCACTGGAAACAGCAGTGGTTCACCAGACATTCGGCGTGAGCACTTTGACATATTGTTAATTATGATTTTTTTTTTTCATCGATACTGAAATGCACACAGCCTATTTACCTCATGAATAATAGTTAAGCCTCAAATGGGCAACATCACAAATATGGAAACGTTTGATTTCTCCCGATTGAGATTTTTTTTCCTCTGACAAACTTTATTTAATTTTTAGCGTGTTTAAAAAATAAAAAATAAATAAAACATTCAGCAAATGAAAATAGGCGAATAATCCGTTAAAATGTGTTAAAAATGTGTTACTCTTGGTTAACAGTAATTATAATTATTTTACTTCAGAACAGAGCCTGGGACTAATCTAGGTTATCCATGTTTTTTTTTTTTTCATTGCATCTGAAAATGACTTTGTTCATTACATTCACTTCACGCGATCTGGCGCAGATCAGCCTCCCGCAAAACTCAGCTGTGGACGATTTAAAAATGTTTGAAATAAAGCAGTGGTTCTCAACCCGCAGCCCGTGACGAATTCAAATGAGGCCCGAACCACATGCTGAATAAAATTTTTTTTTTTTTTATAATTTTCTAAAATTTTATTATTTACATCAATTAAAAAAGGGAGAAAAAAATGCCAGCGAATGAACATGTACAAACTGTGAATAGTCGCAGTATCAGTATTGAAGGAGAAGTGCTGGATTTTCGTTTTTTTTTTTCCCATAACTCACTTGAAGAAGTTCTGATAAATGGAAACACCATACACTATGTAACAATCCTTATCGTCATCGGAGAGTGTGTGCCGAGGCTCCTGAGCAGACGACCGCGCGGACAAGCAAAATTGCACATGTGCAGGCAGAGTGAAGAAGCTCATTGCTACTCGAACCTGTGCAATCCGTCAGTAAAAGAATATAAAGACAGTCAGATGTGCAATAATTCTGGGCAATTGCAGAGCGGACCATCAGCCTGCGCATTCAGAAGTATAAATTGAAGAAGTCTGCGTCCGCGCTGGCCGTGTACGCGTCCGGATTGCTCATGTGGAAAGTATAACACAGGCGTTACAATCGCAACTTCTTTGTGTTATTGCTTTCAAGCTGAATCTCACAAAATTGGTCAGCTCCCGACAGCATCAGGTGTTTTATTTATGGGTAGTAGAATTGATTATTTCAATGAATGTGATAGATTATATATCATAATAGTTAGGCTATAATATTATAAATCAGGTTGGCTTGTATTGCTGACGTAATATTTAAATTATATGTGTAGACTTGCACTTAGACCATAGTGCGGCCCGCTGGAATAAAAGGTTGAGAACCACTGATATAAAGGTTGCTGTCCCATTTTATACAGGAATTGTTCATTTTAAAAAATCGAATTATATTGTTAGTTCATATTATATTATTAACACAAGTTCATTTAGAACTATTTTTTTTACTTATAAACCCCTTGAGATTTTAAAGTTAGTTTAATTAAAAAATTATACATTCATTATCATGAAAAATTAAAGTGATGAGACGGCGCCTCCCTGTCATTAATGCACATTAATCATTTTTGCACAAACACTTGAATATGAGCTTCTTATCACGAGTAAAATTCATGCCAACAGCCAACATATTTAGCTTGATCAGAAGGTTGACTGCAAGAGTCGAGCGGGATGTTAAGAGTTTGTCTGTTTCTTTTACTGATTATTTTCATGTTAAAGCATGATTTAAACAGATTCACACTCAATCGCTTTCGCAATAATGCGTTCAAACAAATGTAATCTTTCAGTGCTACTACATTATCAGCATGCTATCTGATTTTGAAATCTTGAAGTTAATCGATCTGTTTAGATAAAAAAACTGACAAAAATTTACTGTTATTTTCATCACAAACAAAATTTTCACAGCAGAAAGCAGCAATTAAAGATGTAATGCTTACAATGTTATTAGTTTGGCATGTGATAGGCTATAGGGAAAAAAGTTTACACAAGATAGC
This sequence comes from Carassius carassius, assembly GCF_963082965.1. Classification (NCBI taxonomy): domain Eukaryota; kingdom Metazoa; phylum Chordata; class Actinopteri; order Cypriniformes; family Cyprinidae; genus Carassius; species Carassius carassius. The sequence goes on from NC_081776.1 coordinate 26,506,093, forward strand.
TTAAGCCACTTTGAAACTCTCCTGTTATTTTTTTTATTATTATTATTTTATATGCTATGTTTTGTTTCTGGTATCAGAGCGCGTGGAGGGGGAGTTGTTGCTTCTCACAGACTCTGCTGCGGAGTGAGAGAGATGTTTCACCCGAAGAAATGAAGCACATTATGGGAACACAAGCACAGCACATCCGCCAAAAATCAACCTGCAGCAATGCTTGTTCATCGACTCGCCAAGCTTTACTTTTGTAGGTCGCATCATGGCAGTAAATAATTCGATAATATCCCAGCTAACAAAAAAACGTCCCCAGAACGTCCGCTGCGAACGTCCCCTGGACGTCTTCGTGTAGGGTTCTTTAAACGTTCGCAGGACGTCGCGGGGGACGTTCGCAGGACGTCGCTGGGGACGTTGCAGGACGTTCGCGGGACGTCCCTAGGGACCTTCGCGGGACTTTCAGAAATCACTCGGGGACCTTATGGAACGTTTGCTAGAAGTCCTTTTAACATAGCCTACTTTTATAGGCTAGATCGCTAGTGTAAGCATTATTCTCATAACACAAAATTTAACTGCCCAAGGAACAAATACACAACAAAGAATTTCAGGAAACAAAATACTTTTATTTTCATAAACAAAAAAAGTGTGTGTGTGCGTGCGGTCGTGCGTGTCCAGTTGCCAGGTTTCCAGCTGAAACGCGTTACTCCTCCACATCTGATTCCACCCGTATGCTTGGAACCTAAAACAAAGTAACAAAATTTAAACCTTTAGGTTTTATCTTAATTAAAGCATTTTTTATCATTTAAATATTTTTAAATAGGCTACAGGGGGATCATTGTGCACTAAATTAGTAGTAATTTTATTCACGAATGAATTCGGGAAATCTCCTGGTACTGCGTATGGCACGAGTTCATGCTTTCATTTTGCATGCTCTTTATACACAGAAATTACCTTTTACGTGCATCTGATACGCACCTTTTTTTGTATGTTATGATACGCACTTTTTGCGTGCATGTGCGCACTTTTTTAGCGTAGGCTACATAAGACATGATCTGCATTATTCACACTCAACTATAAATTAGTTTCCAAAAAAAAGTAATCTTCAAAAATGCTTAAAGATCATACAATTTTACCTTATTTATCCTATTAACAATGACAACATACAGTATATTTGTCAAGTTGCCAGACATGCTTGAACATATGCAAACATTATATTTGATTAGACACATGGCAATTCACAGAATCATCTTGCTCGGACTGATTGCTGCTTGATGCACAAACAACTTTAGAGCAAAGAAGTCCCACTTTATAATGTGGCCATGTTCTTAACCATTTGATACAATTGTGCCCCCCTGAATACATGTTGGTGCGTTGTAAATACACATATATACTTGCACTTAGTTAAACTGTATTGATACACTGTTAAATTTACCCCTATCTGTAACAGAACCCTTACCCCAAAACTCTAACCCCTGATCCAACCCTAACCATGCCACTATTAATACTAGCAGTTAAGGCCACCTAATATATCGAAGAGGAAAATCAGAACACAATAGGGTTTCATAATTTTGTACTGGGTCAGATTGGTTCATTTGTATAAATTCTGCTATTATTCTGTCTTGTGGTCTCTATGTAAACCACTGTTGTGTGAAATAGCATTTTCAGGTCATTTCAAAAAAAAAAAAAGCAGCAAACAATTTTTATGATCCCTCTTATTTTGCAAAAATTATTAACATTTTGCAGATTCTGCAAGGTGTATGTATATATGACCACAACAATAGTATAATCCTGAAATAAAAGTACTCATATTGTGAGAGTTTTTGGTCAAAATTCTCTTACCTGGACATTTTTCTTTGTTTTCTCACGATGTGGAGCATGCTTAAGGGTCACGGCTATCATGTCTTCCACACTCTGGGTCTTGTGTTGTGGGTACACCTTACCGCAGGCACCTTCCAATAATACGTAGTTGACAGTAATTATAACTAGATCACAGACAAATGTAGAAAATACTATTCCCTACAGTATTAAACATCCTTCATGTTCTCATAACAGACCATAATATTTATATGCTGAGTTTGAATGAACATCTGAATGGCAGAATGCACATTCAATCAAAGAGAATGAATCTATCACATTCCACTGCACTTTTTCAACCTTGAGACAGACAGGATCTCATGAGTAATGTTTTAAACTTACGTATGATCACATCATTGATCAGCAGATGCTGAAATGCCCGTTTTCCTTTTCTCCCTTTGTAGCTATATTCAGCCCAAAGGGAATTTTCTCCGATTTTTTTTAGCATTCTTCTAATGCCATCCCCCAAACTGCCTGCACTCTGAAGACAAAGATATCGCATCTACAAACAAACAACAACAATCAGTTATCAAAGAACAGTGTCAAAAAATTGCATAGCATAACATAAAACAGCATATGTTTCAGCACATACAATCTTCTTGCGAAAATCAACAGCTTTCAGCTTTTCGCACAGCTCTTCCAATTCCTCCACTGACTTGCACGGCTCCTCTAGCACCTCGAACAGGTCCGAGGCAGAGGTGCTTGGCTGGCTAACAGACTGCATTCCAATTGCAGTTTTAATGTCAGCATGGATTTGGTCAAGTTTCAGGAGTATTCTCCTCTCCAAACCATCAAATAGCTGAGCGATTTCTGTGAAAACATTGTCTCTCTCTCTCTCTCTGATGTTTTCGCAAATATGTATTTTAGCAATTATAGCCATTCAGCATTACAGTATAATTAAAATCTATCAATTTTAACATTTATTTAATAAACAATCTTCAAATAAACCTAATGTCACAAAAAAGGCCTATGCCCTTCAAAATATTATATATATTATATACATTTTATAGCAAATGGCAAAAAGACTGATTGAACAGAACTGATTGAAAGGGGCCCATAATGAATTAAAGTGTGCTGTTAGAATCACAATGCTTGCACATATCTATCCAGGTATAGGTACAGGTATATATGTGTATAAAGTCTTTCTTCGTACCTTGAATCTGCTGGCTTGTAGAACTGGACTGTGGTTGGAGTGTTGAAACAGAGGGAACTGTAACCACATCAATCAACACAATGTTACAATGAAGTTTTCTGTTATCCTGCTCACCTAGGCTGCATTAATTTGATATATATATAATATAAAAGTTGAAATATTACTTCATTTTGTATACTTGCTTTCTATTTTATTTAATTTTCAAATTAATGTGATGGCAAAGCTGAATTAGTACAGTCTTCATGATCTTTCAGAAATCATTTTAATATGCTTATTTGCTGCTCAAGAAGCATTTATTATGAATGTTGAAAACAGCTGTGTTGCTGTTTAATTTAATTTAGTTCATTAAAAAAGTCCCAACCTTAAACTTCTTTCTATAAATACTTAGTTACTGAAAAATTTAAACTAAAAATGTACTCACAAGAAGGAGCATTGGGCAACATCAAACAAGATTGTTTTTGTTTTTTTCTTTTCGGCTGCAGCTCCTCATCTAAAGTAAGAAAAGAACTGAGTAAAAAATACATCACATCGATTAAACCTAAAAACTAAATAACAGTGGTCTTACCTTCATCAGTGTCCTCAGCTGAAAGAAGAAAAAAAAAAAAGTTACAGCAATAATGTAAGCACTATTGACTTCTTTTTATATTTTTTTAAAAGTGACATTAATTTTCTACTTACACTCAGGTGTAGTTTCTGCTACTCTTGATCTGTTTTTTTGTTTTGTTTTCTTTTTCTTTGCTTGTAAGCTGGCAATGTCATCTTCATGGCCAAATGGAATAGTGAAAATAAAGAACTATGTTATATAGTTAAATAGAAGTAAATACAAAATGTCATGTCTTGAATCATTCATTCCCCTTTTAAAAACCATAACATCACTGATATTTAAAACCCATTTTTTTGGTATGGACACACCACAATGAATTCACCTTGAGACGATTCACCATTCTCATGAACTGTAAAACAAAATCAACATTTATAGAGAACAGAAATTTTGGCTTTTCATAATCATTCTCATTTCAGTTATAGTTTATATGTATACTTGCAGCTTTGAGTCTGTTTTGTCCATCTGGGTTGGCTGGACAAGACTTCTTCCTCTGCAAAAAACAAATGTTAAATATTACCTATCATAATAAAGTAGGGAAGATCTTTACCCTATTAATTACAACATATCTAAATACCTCTAAATCGTCTTGGGGGAATGACTTTTCTCCCCCTATTCTCATCAGAGTCCTCAACATGTGATGTCTCTTGTGCCTTTCTTGCCCGAAATCTTGCCAGATCATAACTATCTGCTCACAAAGCAACATAACTTATTATAGAAATATTTGCCTTTTTTTTTTGTCTTGATTAAAAAGTATGTAAGGTATTATTTTGCATACTTTACCTGTGTCAGAAAATATTCTGACTTGATGTTTAGTCCATAGCTTCTTATCTGGTATGGCACATTTTTTTACCATAGTACCAGCTTTCAAGTGAGGCCAGTAGCAATACAATACCTTTCAGACATAGATGTATTTGTTTTCATTTGCACATTTACAATAAACCTATTTAATATTTAACATTTATATTTATATATGGACTTAGTCTTACCTCATTGTTCGACTCCAACCAGCTGGATGGAGCCACCTCAACTTCATTGTGCTCAATAAAATGAAGCACAACATAGCGCAAATAATCCTGTATTAAACAGAAAAGTTAAATTTGTTTTATAAATATAAACTGTTTGTAATTAGCTATTAATAGATGACCATAGGACATGCTCTAACCTCATGAATAAATTGATTATGGCTGTTTTGTATCAGATCCACTTGTTGTTATTGTTCATCCTCCTTGTTTCTAGACATTCTAATTTTGTTTTTTGTAGTTAAAATGTTCTTCTCCAGATAGGCTTAAGTCTTGTGACATATTTGTTGATTTGGTTGTAGTGCTCTGTGTCTTTAAATTAAACTAATAAATAACTATGTACATCTTGCCACAGCCTACAAGGTATGAAGGATGGACACGACAATTCTGATTCCATCATGTTGTTCCACCATGAATGCCCTCCTTTCAAGTGCCTTTCTGCCAAGGCAACGCATCTGTGAGTGCCTAATGCTAGCGACATACGTTCCATAAAGACGGGAATCACATGGCGTCATCAGATATGGCTGTAAATTGGTGAACACTCTGCATAACATTGTGTTGTCCATCCCTTCTGACACCACCTCACAACATTCTTCAGGGCTTAAAACAAACACATTGTTTGGGCCTTTCAATGACACCACATTTTCCTTGTTTGCTAGCTTCAGGTTTGATGTTTCCTCCAGACGATTTGCTACTTGAGTTAAGACATTTTTTCCAGAGCGGACCATGTTCTTCATCTGATGTAGATAGCTTTCAAATTTAAACGCACTGCAGTTGTCAAGGCATCCAAAGTTTTGAGCATCTTCTGAAAGGTGCAGCAATGAATGGACGTTGTACACTAAAAATGTCTCTCCATATATCTCCCGTCCTTTCTCCACAAAGTATTGCAGTAGTTGGCTGGCATAAGGCCCTTGTGTCTTTGTAAGTTCTGGACTCACTAAGATGCACAGAGCAGTGCTAAAACACAAGAAGTGTTCATACAGTTGTCCTTGTAGTGCTCCTTTCAGAACTATCTTCCCTGTGTATAATGCAAACTGTCTGAATTCGGTTGCTTTCCAACGCTCAATTTCTTGCAACCCTCTTGGCTTTCTGGCAAAGCAGTCAGGAATTGTTTTCTTCAGTGTCACCAGCCTATTGCTTACACGGGTCACATCTCCTGATGACATGCGGTACTCTGATCTACCTCTTGTCCACAATAGCAGCAACTTTTTCATGACCCCAAGGCAGCTCTGGTGCATATAATCTATGGGGAATGATTTGATCATGTCAATTGGGAGGACAGAGAAAGGCGAAATCTTCTCCTCTTGATGGTGTTCTGGTTGCCAACACTCCCTGAATGATTGGTCTGTCCTCAAGGTCAGATTGTCAACATCAGGATACGTCATCCGACCCTCCCAGGATCCCCTCTGTGTGCATCTGTCGCACCCATAGTAACCAGAGAACTGCTTGACACATTTGACCATGGCTTTGGCTGGAGCATCACAGGTAACACATCTCAGCTGGATGTTTAAATGCTTGCCTTCCCAGGTCATACCATTCTGCATTAGTTCTGCCAATTCCTGAACTGTGTCACTAACAAAGTCTTGTGTTTTGGGTTTGGATGCAGCAGTGGTGAGGCAGAGGGGGAAGATACATGTTGGTGACAAGTTAATGGAACAAAGAACTGGCCAAAGGGACAAGTTTGAGCTTTTGAATAATGGTAGCCCATCAACATTTAAGGAGAGGTCAAGTGACTGCAGATGGTCTGTCACAGCTGCAGGATATCTGCTCAGATGTTTTGAGAGCTGATCTGCCACATTAAACTGTACACTCTCAACAGCATCTTTGGTAGTAAGTTCATAATGGTTCTCATTTCCAAAGAGTGTCCTTGCAGTATGGGGGAGTTCTGCATGCCCATGTGTTTTGAGGATGTTTAAGAGAGCATCCACAGCATTATGTTTAACTTGAAACATACATGCCCATTCTGAAAGTTCTTCCCTGAGAGTGGTTGTATCTTGTTCGCTCTCAGAACTTGACAGGGCTGGATCTGAAAACATGCTAAGATTTTCCTCCTCAAAGAGCTGGTTGTGACTGTCACTATCAGCAATGCTGGCCATCTCAATTGAACTGATCTTTTCCTTGTTGGCTGCCTTTTTTTGTGCCCTTGACACTCTAGCCCAGATTTTATTGTACTGCCTCTTACGCTCTTTGGGTGTCATCAACCTACTGTACTGGTGTCTCTGCCAATAATGCAATAAATTAAGGTTTTCAGTACATTTCCAGATTTAATCAGTTTTTTTTCTTTCCCTCAAACTATCAACCATATAACTTGATTTGGTACTGAACTTACCTTTTTGGAGGACATATTGGCCAGAAGTACACAGGCTGAGAAAACAGAATAAAAAAATAACATATAATATATATATATATATATATATATATATATATATATATATATATATATATATATATATATATATATATATTTAAAACAAGATAAATTAAAAGATGTAGCCACGCTGTTCCGTCATACTGAATGTTTACCTACTTAATATCATAATACTTAATATTGCTTATATCAAACTTAATAAGTGTTATTTTTTTGGGATACATAGCATATAAAACTTAAAGTCGTAACGCATGGTTTTGTTTTTAAGTAAACAATTTATAAATTGTTCATAGTTTGTATTTTTAATGTCAAAATGTATTATTTAAATATACATTTAAATTAAATTATTTTTAATGTATAATGTATAAGGGTTTAAAGATAATTCCAAAAAGATATGCATTATTTATACATATATTCAGACTAAATCAATGGTCTGCACAATCTACAGCTGTGACCTAGGAACAAGTTGAAGTGAAGTGAAGTGAAGTGAAGTGAATGTGAAGTATGGTGACCCATACTCAGAATTTGTGCTCTGCATTTAACCCATCCGAAAGGCACACACACAGAGCAGTAAACACACACACACACACTGTGAGCACACACCCGGAGCAGTGGGCAGCCATTTATGCTGCGGCGCCCGGGGAGCAGTTGGGGGTTCGATGCCTTGCTCAAGGGCACCTAAGTCGTGGTATTGAAGGTGGAGAGAGAACTGTACATGCACTCCCCCCACCCACAATTCCTGCCGGCCTGGAGCTCGAACTCACAACCTTTCGATTGGGAGTCTGACTCTCTAACCATTAGGCCACGACTTCCCTAAAGTAAATGTATCAATATGAAGTGATCCACATCTTTCTACAAACATGGGAGGTGATTATTCTGATTTGGCCCAAAAGCTACTTGCACTGGCGCACCTATTGTTTTTATGGTCTGCTTAAATAACTACTTTTCAGTGTGTTTGCACCATAGACTGTAAAAACAGGATACAACCCTAGATATAACTCTAATTTTAATTAAACTCCAGTACAATAGGTGGCGCCATGCATTTAGACCCACAGGTGAACAGGAAGTTGGGCCATAATGATATGATATTCACACACAGCTGGCAGACGCGTCGCTGGAAGACTGCGGGTACAGAAACCCCTTTAAAAGGTAAGATTTTTTTCATAAATTAAACGTTAAAATGTGTTTACTCGTCACTACAGTAACTTTGCTTTTCTATTATACAAGAATCTTTTGACAGATTAACGTTATTCGTGACGACGCGTGATTGCGCACATCGCTCGCGCTAGAAATGTTGTCTCGCGCACTACTCACGCAGTTTATATTAATATAATATAAATATGGATGAAAGGTTAATATATTGATACATTTACTTACCACAAATGTAACTGTGCACAGTGATCGCGAAGAAAGTGGTGTAATGGACCTTCGACGTAAACACTAAAACTCACTAAAATACGAGAACTAACGTATCCTTATAACCTACGATATGAACAGTAAAAAATCTAACAAATACCTACAACCCTCGTATAAACTAACTAATCCTATACACAAACACGTATGGCATATATACACAAAACTTAACTCTTACACTACGAAAACTACAAACCTTAACCTATATCAAACTGTACACTATAACTAATATAAATACTATATATGACTTATAACTTAAACTTTGACGAAAACTAAACAAAGCAACTAACTTATCTAACAATTAAGTACAAAATACAGGCAATTTATATGAAAAAAATACGAAATCAATAGGAGCTCGTCTATTTCCACCACCGTCTTCAACCAACAGACGTAAATTCCGTTATGTCAGTTATAAGTATCTCTCGCGAGGCGCATTCCATACATTCAAATGTATTTTATTTCCGCTCTCAGTCAGGACCTATGATGATAACATAATACACATAACAAAGAGATATGATTTCATCTTTCCTGTTACAACAAAACTAGTTTCCTTTCTACATATTAGACATACTGAATTTATTTAAATGGGTACATATGAAATGTCATAATTGACAGCAGCATTGCTTTTGGTTTGGCTGAATTTTAATTGTGGCAATTCTTCAAAGTGTAACTAGTGTATTTTTTTTTTTTTTTTTTTCTATAAATGGGTTCCCTATGAAAGGGAAGCTTGTTGCTGTTTATTCCAGGCTCAACTTTTTTGTGGACATACAGATGCTGAATTCCATCATAACAATAAATGATTGCGGTGTACATAAGCTCATAATTGTTTAAAAGAGAACATTCACACTCAACCTAACAATTGATACTTATTAATCTCATTTGTTTCTGTGTTCCAGTGCCTGGTGTCATAGTTAACTTCCTGAAGGATGATGCTTTAGGTAAGCAAATTCAAATGACACAACACTACATGAAACCTTTATCAAATTAGTTAATAAAGTAGTACTTAATACTAGGGGTGTGCATGAATATTCGATCTGTAATTATTATTCGAAAAATAAAAATACTATTCGAATTTTACTACGTTGCTTTGCTGGCCTTGAATGCAGTGAATCCATGTTAAATTTCAAGCACTAAAACTCGCAGTTATAATTAAATGCACTGGGTGGCGCTGTGGAGTGTGTTTAACAAGTGGATTGTATTACACGCATGTATGATCGCATAATGTCGTAGTCTGCAGCGCAAAGTTTGGATCTACTTGAAAATGATCTTACAAAATGGAATTACTTTTTGATCAAATGAATGAATGAAACTGAGTTATCGCAATATCACCACCACAATGAGAAATCACATGAAATCCAAACACCAGTCGAATGAGGAAAGACAGCTGTCCATCACTGCATTCATGAGTCTTGCAGGTGAGCGCCGAGTGAGCCGAGATGATTCCTTATTAGACAGCAAAATTATCTCTAGACATATGCGTCCTTTAAGTTTCAATGAGGGAGTCAGGTTTAAGAACAGAAAACACAAAGTGCAGTTAGAAACTTTGCTTAGCACATCTTGTTCAGAATTGGTGACAAAAACTTGACAAATAAAAAAAAGAACGTATTTCTCGTTAGACGTCATTTAAATAAACGAATTTTCGAATATTCAATTGTTATGAGCCCAAATATTCGAATACAATGTTTTTGAAAAATGCCCATCTCTACTTAATACAGTATTTTAATAGCATATTGGTTAGGGCTGCAATAGTACATGTATCTGTGTGAACCAAATGGATATGGGGTGTTCAATACGGAACATGAATTTATTACAAATCTTAGCATTTGTTTAATACATATTAGGGCTGAACGACTAATTGCATTTGTGATAATATCGCAATATGATAAAACACGATTTTTTAACCGTAAAAGTTGCGATTACAGTCTGGTCACATGACGCGAGAGTAAAGCAAGAGGAAAAGCATCAACTTGGCACGTTACGCCTACAGGAAAGAACAGTTTGTGTTTAAGCGATCTAATATTGTGTTGGTCACATTAGTGGTGGGAGAAATGAGTCTCTTTCTAATGATTCTGGATCAATTCTGATCTTAGATTTTAACTGCAGATTTAACTGTGTTTTAGAAACACCCGTATTCTGCTTGCTTACATTTTCTCTCTCTCAAAACACACCAAAATGCTTTTATGATGCAAAATTAATGTAAACCCAATCAGTAATGTCTTAAAGGTGCACTATGTAAGATTTTTGCAGTAAAATATCCAAAAACCCACTAGGCCAGTGTTCTATGTTTTGTTCAGTTGATTACTTACAATATCCTAAATGTTTCCAACTGTTACTGCAGGTCACAAATAACATTTATAATTAATGAACCAAACTAAACAAAAATTCATAAATTAATGACAAAATAGTATGCGCAATTCCATATATTTTATGTACAATACATAGTTAATTATAAATTTACATTACATCTTATCTTGGCATTAAATCCCATCGGAACATATGAAAAGATATACCACACACGATATTATACCAATCATGGACATTTAAATACAGCAGATAGGGAATAAAAATTTCAAGGATTTATTTTCACACATATTATACGGTGTTCTCGTCTCATCCACCTCACTCAGCTTTTCATTCCGGAATATGAATGTAGTTTGAAACAGATCGTAAAAATCGCATTAAATGTAATTTTTGGCTGTTTAGACTTGCTAAACCGTATCAGATTTCAATCGGATATGCACAAAAAAATCCGGATTAGGACAGACAGTGTGAACTGTGTTAAGCAGTCTAAATGTATTTTTATCAGGGTTCCCACGGGTCATGGAATTTCTGGAACATCATGGAATTTTAAAAGGTCTATTCCAGACATTGAATTTTGTATTAGATTTTTTATAATATCTATTTTCTATGAAGGTACAGTTACCTACAAAATCACACCAATTATTATAGAATTATTTAATTCTTGAGCTATTCAAGACATGCAGCCCTACTGTGGTAGGCGTAGGACCATAAAATATTTGTTCAATCATTGCATTCAGTTCAAATGAAATTATAGCGTGTTCCCTGTCAGTCAACGTGTGTTAGCATAGCCTGTTAGTGTTTATGCAGACATCATACATGCAGACAGAGCGAGAATGGCAGGCATAGTGTTGTTTGTGTTGGTTATTTTAGTGCTGTTCACTGTATTGTAAAGTTTTCTTACTGCTGAATGACACATGATGTAATCTAATAACGTTGTCTCTGGTCGTCTCACTTCAGGTCTATGTGCGTTCATGTGTTTTGGAGGTGTGGATTTCGACGGAAATTTGCAGGGAGGGTAGGATCGTATGCTAGGCTAAAGTTAGCATTTTCTGGATCACGTTTAAATCCCTATACATAAAACTATAAAATTCAAAGATGGCGTACTTTAATATTTAATGTAATCATAACATGGTACATATAATATAGCCACTTCTGCTGATATGGCATTAAATCATACATAAATATAGATTGTGCTGCATTTTAAAATCTGGTCACTTTTGACCTACAGATCTGAGATACTGAGAGCCGAAATTTTGTATCTTCTCAAAAAAAAAAAAAAAACAAGAATGATTATACATTACAATTTTGATCAAATATAAACAAATTTGACTATACATTTTTCAAAATGTTTCAAATGGACAAACTACAAACGTGTGACCAAAAATTGTCATTACAGACACAAATTGTTCGGCATACTTCACAGAAAGGGTTGAAATATTTTTGGATGTCAAACACTAATAATACTGGTGTAAAAGTATCCTTAAAGAACAGGGTAGGGTTGCACCAGCCATTCGTAAGTTCTTTCTTAAATTGCAACGTAAAGTCCACACTAGAGTCTTAATAACTACTAGCTAGTTTGTAACTTACTCTGTACTTTATTCCATTGCACCATTAGTTCTTAAGGCACAGCGTAGCTAGTAGGTTGTAAGCTCTTCGTAAAGTAATGCGTAGTCGCTTAATATGATTTTTACTCTCAATGATCTAACAGAACAGCAGCCTTCAAATATGTGAGCAGAAGTTGTTGAAATGCTGTGAATTTCAGTTTATTGTTAACTACTTTTACCTCACGTTACTAACTGTAAAAATAAGTTTCCATTAAATATGATACTTAATCATGAATAATGTGTTTTTATATGTAAATAACATTCAGAAACTGTATTTGAAACAAAATTAATAAGTATCAATAAATAAATACTGATACAGACTAAATATAAGAAATGTCATTTATTGATTATGACTGATTTTATTTGACATGCACAACAGATGCACAGAGCTGTGCTCTGTTTAGGACAGGTTCGTGTTGAAGAGCTGCTTACAAAGTAAGCTTTTCACATAATGTTCTCTCTCTTAAAATGTAAGCAAGTGTACATGTCAGCATTATCATACAGGTATAAATAATTGAAGTCTGTCAGGTAAAACGAGAGCTTATTGATGCAGTTCAGTCTGTCTGCTATTTTATTCCAAACGTTACTCCTGATTGGAGGCTTCTGTAAATATTTAGTTAATATATAGAATTACGTTTCAACTAAGTTTAATGGTGCAACGAAAAAACATTTAGTAATACGTAAGTTGTAACTTAGTGCCCATTTACGTCAAAACTAGGCTAAGTTGTAACTTGCATTGATGCAACCGGCCCCAGTTGTCCAAATAATGAAATTGCCTAACCACATTGGTCTGACTTGCATTGTGTGAATACACATAATTTAAGAAAAGATTATTCTGAAAATATTTTAATGAGAATCATATATTTCCATCCATTATTATGTATGAAACTGTAATTACTATTATGATTATTATTTTGGGACAAAAAAATACCTTGTTGCAGCCTGACCAACAGTTTGTCAGTTTAAATGATGGGTGTAGACTGTGAAATTGCCCAAGTTTACATGAGGATTTATGTCTTACCTGTATCTTTATTTTTATTTTCCAGCAATTTCAGCATTGGACTTGTTCCCATCCTTTATGGCCGCCTCTCCTGCACTTGCTGTCTGGAAGTCTTCTGATTCAGCAACTGTCATTCTGCATTTCTGTTTTCATTTGCTTTGCTTACATTTTGAACCCTTGGCAGTAATAAAAGTTTTCTATTTGGGCTGTAGTTGTACATTCAAGTTTGTTTTTTCTTGATTTAATGTGCTTGTGTGGATATTTGCTATGCAACAATTATTTATTTCACAGTACTTCATAAATGGAAGTATGCAAAGACTCTGAATAAAAAAAACACATTAACATTGTCATATTTCATTTTTTTAATCAGTTAATCTATAACTGCACAATGCTTCCACTATTGCCTGCCCTGAATATGTGCACTGTGATTTAGATTATGCAGCACATTAAATTGACTGTATTTAAAAGTCATAGTAATGGTGGGGGAAATTATTCAATGAAAACAATTACAATGTATCATCTTTTTATTAATTTTAAATGCAGTAAAATTATTACAAATCAGGTTGGATCTTTGTAATATGAGTAAAGGATCAATATAAAGGTCATGTTTTACAGTATATTTCTAAACCAATCTTAAGAAACATGATTTGTTCCATAGTATTTTTTATTTATTTATTTTTGTTAGTAGAACCATATCCACAAATAGCCATGTTTTTTACTTTTACTATGGTTTATTTGTACTAAAACCATAGTAATGTCAATATGCAAAAAATAATTTCTTAATAAGTGGACGTCCTTGGAATGTCCCCCAGCGAACGTTATAAACCGGACCAAACGCGGACGTTCTCGGGACGTCCTCCAGCGAACGTTTTAAACCGGACCAAATGCGGACCTAAGTAGACGTTCGCAACGTCCGGGGGACGTCCCCTGTTTGCTGGGATGACCATGCAGTCAATACAGATATTTAATAAATATATAAAAACAGGCACTCTATTTACAAATAAGTTCTATAAGAAAAAAAAATAAAAATAAAAAATCTAAACCAGTGGCATAACGAGATGGAAATATAAACTAGAAAAAATATTAACAGGTCCTCCGTCCAAGACACTGACTCACTGCGGAGCTGCAGTTTTAATCTGAACAGCTCTTAAAGCTGAGTGGATGGTTAGATGCATGATGGGCTAGTATTAAAAAAAATAGCATCTTTCCAGCATTAAGGTAATAACAGTACAGTTTTTTTATCATCTTGTTGCAGTTATAAATTTGACTGCTAAATGAATGATAAAGAACTATATTAAAACTTGTTTTGTAAAATTTCTTCGTCATTTGAATATTGATTTAAAAATCGGTTTAAATCATAAATCAGATTTTTTTTAATAAAATAAAAAAAACAGGGATTTTTTTTAGGCTATATGATATTACCCTACTTTAAAAACAAGTAAAGAAGGTTCCCTTTAAAATTACTTTAGTTGTCAATTACTAAAGCTTTTTTTTTTACTTCGTGTGAATGTTGTTGATTATAATGAGAGAACTTGAGTTTAATTGTGAGGACGTTTTATTAATTCTTTAGAGTTTCAAAGATTTAATCGAGCTGGTTTAATTTTATTCGTTTCTTGGTTTAGGCAAATTAGGCCTAAATAATGGGAACGACATTATACAGTGCTTCACATTTAAACATGCAACAATTTCTTAATCAGTTTACGGACAAATGTCTTTTTCCCAATAAGTTAAAGGACAGGTAACGAATAACAAAAATGCATGTTGTTTTATTAAATGAGCCACCTAAAAACAATTAAAGGGATTGTTCACTCACAAATGGTTCAAGTTGTTCCAAACCTGTTTGAGTTTCTTTCTTCTGCTCAACTGAAACAGAGACATTCTTTCAAACACATGAAAATTCAAACATTACTGCAAGTTCACTGTAGTCTCCTGAAAAGACTTTGAACTTTTGGTGTCATCTTGTGCTGATCGAGCTGCAAGAGAACTTTCTGGAATACCTCGAATGTAAACTGAAGTGGTTTTGGATAAGCCAGACTGATGATGTATATCATCCCGAGAAGCAAGGCACAAGCTGATGTGATTCAGAACTTTAACACCCTTGATGACGACACCTATGTCAGCCTGTGGGTCGTGATGTTCTCCCTCCTGCTTCCGAATAACATACACCACAATCATCTGCTGGTTCTCCTAAAGTAGTGTACATTATTATTATTATTATTTTTATATTTTTCATTAATAACTACAAAACACATTTTGTACTTTTTGAAAAATCAAAAGCTTTACACCCCAATATATTTAATCATTCTTGATTAAAGGGACACAGTACTTCACCCAAACATTCTAATTTGCTGTTAATTTACAGGCCATCCAAGATGTATGTAGGTGACTTTTTCTTCAGTATAGCAGTTTTTTTTCCCTGAAACCATAGTCCTCTGTGATTTATATAATGTAAGTCAATGGCTAGTCACTTTGAGAGTAAAAAAATAATAATTCTTGCATAGACCGAATCGTTTCGCTTCATAAAATTTTTTGTTTTGCCTGTATGTTTTACTATTTTTTTTAATTCTTTTTGACTTGCATTAAATAAATCACAAATGACCACAGTTTCAGCAAAAAAAAAAAAAAAAAAAAACTTCTTTACTGTTCTACTGAAGAAAAAGTCAACTGAATCTTGGATGGTAAATTAACAGACTTTGTTTATTTTATTTACATTTATTCATTTAGCAGACGCTTTTATCCAAAGCGACTTACAGATGAGGACAGTGGAAGCAATCGAAAACAACAAAAAGATGCTGTTTGAGCGCTTTCCATTTACTCCGGAGGACATCCCACGGCTTGTCGTAACCTTTGTTGGCCATTTCCTTCGCGAGTTCCTGATAAATTAAATTAAATTCAAAAAGCATCTTGTCTCCTCGTTTGACCACTTACATCTGTCTTTGATACCCGCCATGTGTGCAAACATAAGTGGCGCAAACAGAGCGGAAATAAACTAAAACTTCTTCCGGGTTGCAACCATAAAATGACCTAAAACTTAATCGCAAATCATTATTTATTCGGCAAATAACGTTTCCATCAGCGTTTATCGCATAAGCCGTATATCGATCAAGATAAAATCCGATGAGACCGATCGTATTTCATTTGAGTCGATATTCACGAAATTCAATCGAATTTTACTGTTTCCATAAGGCATTTTTCATTCGATATCACATAATTCGGATAAAAACGTGTTGATGGAAACATAGCTAGCAATACATGGGTCAAAAAAGAGAGTTGTCTCGCAGCGGTGCCGGAGGGAAAATAAAAGGCAAGTTCGACCTTTTTGATGAGATGGATCAGATCCTCGGCCAAAGGCCCATCGTAGCTTCCTTGGCTTCTAATATTAACAGCTCAGGTAAGATATCACGTTATCATTCTCATTTACTTTGAGGAACGCGTTAAGCTTTGATCCGGACTGTTCATCATTTCACATTTGTATCTTGATCATTTTAGCCGAGACTTCAATTACTGATGAGAAACAGAGCAATGATGAGGGAGACGTTACAGAGTCTACAGGTATGAATATTTATTTTATTTTCTAATTAAATTAATGTTTCAAGCGTTAGTGAATAAACCCCACATATATAGCCTATGTTTAAAAAGAAATCAATACTGGGGCTTTATATTGTGTATGGTTATGGTTACTCAAATTGTTTTACCATATAAATGAATGCATAAGCTGCACATTATGTATCCCTGAACAAGGGAAGGCAAAGCCTGACTTGAGTTAGAAACAACAGCGACTGTTCAGCTGTTTTTCAATAAAAGGCAATAAAACAAACTACATGAGGAAATATAGCACTGTAAATAAAGTGCAACCAAAACATTTTATGCAAACTTAAATAAACAACATGTGTAGATATAATGTGTTGTATGATTAATACAACCAACCAACCATATTTTCATGAAACCTTCCACTACATCAAAGTAAAAGGGTCATTTGTGATAACTTCACTCTGACTAAGAACATTATTCTTTTTACAGAAGAGTCAGGAGATGGAACATGCAGCTTGAGTGATGCCAACGTGTCTGCAACTATGGAAGCACAAGACACATCCTTGCCCATTGAAGAATCGGCCACACAGAGTAACCCACCAAGATTATGGCAACGCCAGTCAAGAAAGAATGATGCAGGGGAGATGAGATCCTTCTACATGTCCTTTCTCGATCAACAACGTGAGCAGGCAGCACAAGATCAAAAATCATTGGAGTCCATCACCACAGTCATTTCACAGGCAGTTCAGTGTCTGGAGCGGTGTGCCAATGCAGCCTAGAGGCATGCAGAAGCCACTCAAGTCATAGCTGGGATGAGCCAACAACAAAGTAGGGGCAATTACAATACATTTCAAGGCCAACACCAATTTACCTACAACCACGCTCCCCACCCTCCACATCTGATGCTGCACACTCAACTCCTCACTTGGAACCTAACTTGCCATTCACTGCTAATTATAACTTACAGTAGAGTAACTTGTTAAAGGTGGAGTCAGCGATTCTGGAGAATGCTTGTTGTCAACATCAGTAAATATCTCCTCACGGTTCGCACAGTTTGCACGGTTCGCACAGTTCGCATTATATATGTTTATTTTTTCGATGGAGATACTGTTCAATGCACTGACAAGATTTTGTTGGCAGCCAGTTGTGGCCATTCTGTGCCAGCTTCAAGAAACATGCAATAAAGCAGACTAGTTTGTTAGCAAAGAGATTCCCTTGCATCATCTGTTGTCACAAACTCCTATGCTATACTGTTTTTGAAAATGTGCTGTATCTTTACCCCACTGTACTGAAAATGGCTTGAGGTTTAGACTGGGCTGGGCACTTACAGATGACAATACAATTGTCTGCATTCTAGAGCACAATCACTACATTACACTATACAAATTAAAAAGAGCTATAAAATGAGAGTGCCCCAAAGAAAGAAAATAGGCAAAATAATAATTTGGAGGGAATATATAATCATACAAATCTAAAGTTGATATCAAGCATTTCCTTACTGATAATGTATAGCTTGCTGTTGTACTACTGGCGGACTCTAATTGACACATATCTAAGTAGAGCTTGGCGGATAGCTGCTGCCTCTGCGTTTGGTGTACCTTCATTTGGGTGATGAGGTAGTTGTGGTAGGTTTTGGTGGTGCTGCTCAGGGCCCGGTTGGAAAAACCTTTGCCTCTCCTTTTCGCACAAGTTGTGCAATACACAACAAGCAACCACAACGGTTGGCATGAACTTGTGGTCAATATCAGACCATTTGGCCAGCACACGCCATCTCCCCTTGAGGCGTCCAAACGTGTGTTCAACTTTCACACGTGAACCATTCAAGTGAAGGTTAAACACCTCTTCTTCCTCTGAGGGATTAGGGCTTCATCAACCATGGGAGGAGAGGGTAGGCTGGATCTCCAGCTAACAGGAGGGGCACCTGGACACCTTCCACTTCGATTGGGTTTTGGGGATGTCTCTCAGGGAATCTAGAATAGAATATCCACACAAGGTGTAGAGATAACATGTAGGCTATGACAAATAAGCACAATAATTAACAACTCTGCAGCTAATTGTTGTGATGATACTTCTGGTACTCATACAGTACAGGCCAAAAGTTTGGAAACATTACTATTTTTAATGGTTTTGAAAGTTTCTTATCAAAGTTGTAAACAGTTCTGCTGCTTAATATTTTTTCATAACCTGTGACTTTTTTAGGATACTTTGATGAATAAAAAGTAAAAAAAATAAAAATTAAAAAAAGAAGCAAATGCTTTAAAAATAGAAATCTTTTGTAACAACAATATACACTACTGGTCAGTAATTTGGGTTCAGTCATTTTTTTTTTTAATAAATCAATTATTTTATTCAGCAATGATGTGTTAAATTGATAAAAAGTGATAGTAAAGAAGATTTATATTATTAGAAAATATTTTTTTTATTTTGAATAAATGCAGTTCTTTTTAACCTTTTATTGATCAAATATATTAGGCAGCAGAACTGTTTCCAGCACTCATAATAAATCAGAATATTAGAATGATTTCTAAATGATCAGGTGATACTGGAGTAATGATCCTGAAAATTCAGGTTTGCATTACAGAAATAAATGATAATTTAAAGTATAATAAATTGAAAACCAATTATTTTAAATTGTAATAATATATCACAATATTAATATTTTTTTTCTTGTTTTTTTTTATCAAATAAATGCAGGCTTGATGAGCAGAAGAAACTTCTTTCAAAAACATTAAAAATAGTAATGTTTCCAAACTTTTGGCCTGTACTGTACATCAATGTGGAAATGAAACATAATATATGAACTCCATTTTCATTCAATCTGATTGGAAAGGGAAAGATGATAGAGACAGTGAATGCCTTGATACTTCTTGATACTTCATTTACTTGATTATTTTACCCGTCCACAGTCTAAGGATTTTGATTTATTTTTTAAGTATAACCCAATTCTAACCACTGAAAGAGCCAAAGAGTTTAGCAGTCTGGTGGACACATGAATTGGGTGGTGGTGACTGCAGCAACAGAGGTGGCCTGGGGTGGAGTCAAATTCCCGGCCAGATTTACTGTTCCAGTCCGCCACTGCGCCCAGGTGTTACCAATCTTTTTAGTTCCTCAACAGACGGCTGAATTATACGAAGTGACCCTTCCATGTTTTTGATTCCTAAAATATAAGAGCAACAAGATTTAGTTAAACTTAGTAATAACTTAAAGAATAAGAAATACATATTTAAAAAATATAAATAAAAACTGAAATGTTTTCCTTACATCATAAGTGATATTTACAGCATATTACAGATATTGTGACAGATATTGTGCGGCTTTACTATCTACAACACATTCTTTTAGCTCCCTTATGTCCTCTCTTATTTGCTCTGGTTCAGACAAGTCTTTTTTTCTGTGTCTCGTGAATCTTCTGCATAAGTGCTCTCTGCTGCGAGACTTTCAAGGTCTTCATCTTGGTATAAATACACAATTAGAAACGTGTAAATAACATACACCTCACAATGGAAACTCATTGGCTGTCACCGCCCATTTTCAGCGAGTAGACACAAATGACAAACCCCAAATAAAAAGGTTTCTGCTCATGAGTCTGCTCTGAGTCTTTCTGACTAGATACATAATCAACATTTTTTCACAAAGCTGACACTTCAAAGTTTACTGTTCAGGAATCAGAATTACTCAGACTGTTATGATAATAAAAACATATTAAAGCTGCTGTTTCTCCTAGTGGTTTCATGGTTTTTTACATTTTTATTTTTTATTTATCCTAAAATAAATATTATTACAGATATTGATATTAGATATTAGATAGATATTGAAAAAGTTTCAATTCAGTCTGTTTTTTTACCCCGTTTTCACATGGATTTCTATGGAGACCAGCTGTAGATTTCAGGCAAGATGCCGCATAGCAGCGGCAGCACATAATATACGCGTTCTGATTGGTCAGATCACCTGTCAATCAAGCTCTTTGCAAACAGTCAATTGATAGCAACTAGACATGTGCCGGTATTCGGTGATGTGATACATCACAATAATTGATATGCACGGTAGTGTTGGGCGATCGATATGGTCATTTTTCAGATCATCATATCGTCAGCCCGTGAGATCGACGATACACGATATTATCGTGCATGGGTGGAGCAAGAGAGAGACTATTTGTTCTTGTCATAGCATAAGTGTTTGGTGTTTTAAATCATGCAGGTGCACGCGAAAGAGCCTATGAAATCAACAATAATCAAAAAATATACTTTCAAACATACTGATAAACTAATGTCAAATATAAAAATACTGTATTTAAAACAGCTAGTTCATATATAGTCAGACGAAACTGTCATATCGCGCGTCCTGTGAAAAATTTGCCGCATCTGCGCACAGAAGTTATCAGTCTAAATGTTCTGCAAAATCAGTCGACGCTGAAAATCAATAGTAGATTTCATTTGAAGTCCAACAGTTCAACACTAAGATTGGGCATAAACAAACACGTTAAATATAAAGTATTTAAAACAGGTAAGTTCATATTTGGAGTAAAGTTGAATTGAACTGCTGCATCAGTCATACATCGCTCCGGACCGCGTGCCTCATGACGAGCTCGACGCACCGTCACAGAAACAAGAATGAGATCCATCTAACATAACTGTGGCATTGAACTCAGTTAGTGAGGGCTCGATTAAAATAGTGCACACATATAGACCATTCAGATTACTTGTTAAAGTGCAATGAAATACCTTATATCTGCAGACGATGTACATCTGTTTGTGGATGGAGACTTTGTAACGGTCAAAACTATGTATTTTGCATGCATCACATTACAGTGCGGTGTGCATGACAATAATAACAAGGCGGCAGATTGAACTTATTATCCATAGTGGTTCTCACGTTGTCCTAAGTTCGCTCTGCCGCCTTGTTATTATTTTATCTTTACTTTATTTGTAATGCCAAGAAAGAGTTAATCTCTCATGTATGAGAAGAGTATGTTGCCGTGTAGCAGCCATTAAATGTGTTGGACACTAACTCCTTTTCTATCTCTTTCATTTCATGGATTTAACGAGTTATCCGAGTCAAAGCAGACAACTTCAGTGACTACAGGCTCTAATCCTCCTGCGCATTGTGTGTGTGTGTGTGTGTGTGTGTGTGTGAGTGAAATGCGGTGCTGAAGTGAAATAGCTGGGCAGTTTGATAGACTAATTATAATAAGCAGCCTAATAAAAATAAAAATAATAGTTATTATTATTATAATCGAATACATTATTACAGAAAAAATCTGCTTATGTTGATATCTCTTGACTATCGTCGATACACGATACTATCGTCTATCGGCACAACCCTAAATTCTACAATTTAAAATACACTACTTTTGCCATTCATTTCATTATGGAATAACTAAAACGCCTAATAACATAAAACTACAGTACAATTGTCTTCATACACATTAGGCAGATGCACTCACGTGTAAGCAAATAAGTACAAACTTTTGCCAGCACTTTTAACATTATCTTCCTTATCCAAACCATTCACAAACATTCATATCTTACCCTTTGATACTCGCAGGGATCCTTCACAATGTACTCAACTGTCACATCCTGAACAACTTCATGCAGCTTCTCATCGAACACAAAGTCCAGCTGTCGAACACACCTTATTGATGAAGATGAATTCACCAAAATATCCATCTCTCCTAATAATAAGCAAAAAGCAATATATCTACATGAACAAATATTTCACATTACACCTAATTTCACTTTATATTAAACAAAATCTCAATCCTTCACGATAAAAATTATTGACTGATAAAGTAAAACAAATCAATAAATACAATCAGATACAATTACCAATTATATCTAATATGTTAAAAATAACATTAAATATATTTAATTTAATTTATAAAACACATGTTAATTTAAATCAATCTCCTTTGATTAAAATGATTACTATGTTGTAATATTTATTTACAAATATATACATTTATAAAATATAAATTATTTTATATACACACTTCTTTAAAAAATGTTGTGGCTTTAAACTTGTGTACAATATTCATATATTACATTATTGTATATATTTGTTCCTCTACTACACTTTTACTATACTACATTTTAAGGGGCTAAATTAACTTATTTGTAATACTTGGTAAATGGCAATCATTAACATGCATAATTAAAGAAAAATGCAATAATTTCATGCATGAGACGTTCATAGCACTTATCACTAGCAATCAGTCACAACTAATTTAATAAATGTCCCCTTGTCAAGCTCTGAACACAATTGTAATGTACAAGTCGAAAACGTTAGGCACGTTAAACTTTCACTGAAGCAAGCAAATGATCTCTGCGTCAGAGCGGAAAGTGAGGAACTAACTGATCTCTGCTTCATTACAGTTTGCACATATTTTTTCGTCGAAAACGTTGATCTTCCTTCAAAACAGCCGGTAAAAGAGTCGCGTGATAACACACGTTATCACTTCGACACGGCATTAGATCTGGCTTTTGTTCACACAGCGCTCGTCCCGGGTTGAACCCGGCAATGTTACTTGGTCCCCGACCCGGGTTCAATGCCGGAATCAATCCCGGGACGTGGTTGCTTTCACACAGAAGGCGACCGGGCAATGTTTCGGCAATATGCCGGGTCCGACGTGCAGTGTGAAAGGGGCTTATTTGTTTCTATGTTTTGCCACGGGATTTACACAAGCTCCAGTCTGGATCCAGAACACCTGAGAAGAGATGATGCTGACCCTCAGAGGACCTCAGATGATGCTAACTCTGAAACAACAACAGAACTAACTAATATTGCTACAAGTGTGACTGCATCATATAATAATTGCTGTTAATAATGTTCATTGTCTGGCTGACTACGTCTTGTATAAATTTTTCTGAAAAATCCTGTCATACGCGCATAAACTGACAGTCACAACTTATAAGCTACTACTAAATATTGTAGAAACGTAATTTTCTGTAAAGTTGCTTTGTAATGATTTGTATTGTAAAAAGCGCTATACAAATAAACTTGAATTGAATTGAATTGAATTGCAGAGACGCATTATATTTTTTTCAATGATGGTCTTGCTGACCCACACCTCTGCACACTTTGTTTATGTCTCTTATTCAGAACACCTGATTCAGATCATGAAATGTGTGACAGATAAGAGAAACATAAATGTGGATGGCAGTGTGCCCCTAGGAGCAGGATTGGAAATACTAGAAGACAAGGATGACATCAAAACATAATGATTTTCCTATGGGTTCTTTTCCCTAATTCATGAGCAAATCAATTGTGACATTTAATTACCAACTTGTAAAGAACAGTGTAAACTATTGTTTGTTCATTGTAGATTCAACAAGTAAAAACAGTTGAAGAAACCCAGGAAGCTGTAGAGGAGGCAGTCTCTAACCTTGTTCTTCTGGGATCCTTAACTCTCATCAGGACGTTAAAAGCCTGAGATGAGGTTTTGGCTTCCTTCCTTTTATCTTCACAGTAGGGTCTAAAACAGTTCACTAGGAACTACAAGTGATGTTAGTGTACGCTAATAGGCCAAACACATACGAAACACCAGCTGCCCAGACTTTAAAAAGCCATGTAAATAAATTCTCCACAAACATGGTAAACGGCGATAACTGCATTTACAGTTTGTCTGCAGCATTGTGTTCTTTTCTCGGGCTCAATGATTGCACCTTTAAGTTTTCATAAGCAGGGTTTCTGTGGGTCCTTAAAGTCTTAAATTTAGTTTTATCAATTGTAAGGCCTTAAAGTCTTAAATAGTAGAAAAAAAGGCCTAATTACGATTTAAATGTAATTTGATTCAAACTGCTGATTCATTCAGGAATTAATCAAACGGCTCTTTATGAATGAATCGTTAAATCATTGATTCACACAATTCCTTTAAAACACTTATTCAATCAGAAAATAAACACCACTGTGTTGCTCTGAGATGCACAACAGCCCTGCTATGGCTTTAAAGGTAATTATTTTCTCTGCAAAACTGAGCAAAAACGCATTGTTTAAAATTAAGCAATATCAAATTATTATTGAACTGTAGTACAGTATAAAATCACATTTAAACTTGTGATATTTGTGACAAACAGCACTCTCGCTGCTCCTGTGATATCGCTTATTGTATATTAATACTAGACAAAAACACATACAGGGGCACTTTTGCACCAATTGTCACGGTTGGTAAACCGTGATCTCTGGGTTTTGCACTTGAAGTCTGTGTGTTTCCCGTCTGCACTGATTAGTTTGTGGGCGTCTCCGTTAATTGTCATCAGCAGCAGCTGTCACTCATTACCCTCTCTATATAATGGCTTGTCTCACGTCTTGTGTTTGTGAGATCGTTGTTTCATGTGTTGTTAACCGTGCTTTGCTTTATGTGTGTTCTGCGTTTTGGATGTCCGTGTCTTCCCCGGAACCCCGTCCACTCTTCACAACCACCACAAGCATCACGACTTGCCTTCGGCTCGCTTCCCCGCAGTTCCTGTGCCACCCTCTCCTGCTGCCATCTCTCCAACGCCATCTGGACTCATCACTTCCCTCCGCCATCTTGGACAGTATCTTCATTCCTGCGTTGTTTGTGTTCCAGTTTGTTTGTTTGCGACCTCTCATTAAAACTTTGTCTAAACTCCCACTTGCTTCCAGCTCCTCCTTCACACCAATATCTTGAATTTTAGAGCATAACTGCATTTATGGAGTTGTTGCCCTGTATAATATTTGCCCTCAGTTAACTGTATGAAATGAGATGTACAGGTTTGGGGGCGGGGCCAGTGTTAAAATATTTTAATTCCATAATTTGTTTTAACAGTTAACTCATTAAACTGACAGGCCTAATATTAATAGTGAAGAAATACAGTTCTTTTGACTCATTCATTTCCCTAAAAATGGTTTAAAAGCTGAATTGTGAAGTTTATCATTTTATAAAACTTCTTGTCTGCATCTTCATGCAGCTTCATGCAACTTCTTGTCTTCATCTGAACTGTAAATCGTGTTATTACAGTCATTTTACAGTTCAATGTTCCCATAGACGTTACCCCACCCTGCTCAAGTTTTTTTTTTTTTTTTTTGTGTAGGTCTTAAATGTCAATAAAAGTCTTCAATTTGAGCTAAAAAAAATCCTGCAGATACCCTGACAGATATTATTCAGACGTGCTGAAAAAGCCCCTTCTGTCTTCAAAAGTTTGGCAAAAACCTAGAAAGATGTAATCATTACAAGCAGTTGATCTGTATTGACACACAGCTAGTAAATTAACAATTTACTAAATCTTTTTTTCCTAATGTCGTGATTAGGTGCAGGAGGGCTTGGAAACATTGGGGGTGCTAAGAGCACTACGAGAAGACACGAGCCTGTGGATCTTGTTTATTAGAGACCCCCCTCAGCAAATCACAGACCTCTTTAAGATCTGTTTCTCAGAGCGTGCTGTTGGCCAGTGGAGAGACTGGATAATCCACATAGAGAGTATGCATGATTTAACAACTAACGTCTTTGTTTTATGACCAGTATAATGAAGAAAAAAATAAATAGTTTGGAGTGCAGGTGAAAATCTTCTATTGCTTCATGATTTGATTATGATTCAGAGTGAACCAATTCATTTACAAAACGATTCTTGCCGTATCACAATGCATCTTTTCCTCACATCCTGTTATTAAAAACCCCATTGCAAACAGCTTGACTGACTGGTGATATGACCATAATAATTATAATAATCATAATCATAATGCCGGAACGAATCCACCGTTCGGTCTGACAAACAAATCAGACAAAAGAGTAGATTGACTTCAGTGGACTTAAACTTCACATCCTTCCATGGTTGAAATAAAAATACTTTCTGAGGTTTTGTTTGTTTGTTTTTCGTGCTTAAGGCAACAGTGATCTGTCACAACACATTAATGAGTTTTCATTCCAGTAGTAACCTTGTAGATGCATGTAAGTAAGTAACAGAACGCCCGTAAGAAAATGTTATGATGTGGCAGTATGTCCTAAAGCCTGTATTCGGTTTTGCTACACATTTAAAATTCTTCACCAAAAAGAGCATCCAGTTAGTGTTCGGGTGTAGTAGAAGTAGGAGAACTGGGATGCAGCAAACATTTCACTCAGACATGCGATACAACAGGGAGAAAAGGACAGCCCTTTTTTTATTATTCCTGCAGACCTATAAGATTTCATTTTCCTAATCCCAACCCACCCACTGCCACCACTTTTTTATTTTATTTTAGGTGTAGATGCTATTTCTACATGACCCAGTGAACGGAGTGAAGACAATTTATCCAGAGACAAACACAGCAGACACATGATTTTGGGCATTGTGCAGTCCCCACATTTTGGGCTAGCCTGATGTGTTATTAATGGTGTGCTTTTTTCTTTACTCATGTTCAAATGTTTGATAACTTTTTTTTTCTCCCTGGTGTTTTTTTTTTCATGTTGAAATATTATAATGTTTTTGATGACAATGCCTTTTTTTCTTTAGTTTTTTTCTATACCTTTTTTTCATGTTGAAATCGAAATGTTTGACATTGCCTTTTTTCAAAGTCTTCAAATTAAATGTTGGATAACAATCAAAATGTACTCTGAATTTTATTCACATTTTAGATAGTATTGTAATAACCCAAAACTTCAAATGAGTTGGTCAGTAATGAATTTAAGACATTCTAGAAAACTTTTCACAACATACAATAACACAAAGCAATTAAAGCTGCAAGCAGCGATGAACGGGCCCTCGCACCTGGGCTCACCGGCAGCGAGTGGCTTTAGTAAATAGGTGAACTGTGAGAAATATGCATTTAAACTCATAAATATAGGTAGAATATATCAATGTTTATTCCATATATGTTCCAATCTTCCTGTTGCCAGCAGGTGGCGCTATCATTATAATGGAATATTGGCCTTCAGATGTGTTCAGGGCTGCACTCTTATCGAACATGTGAAGATCAAACATTTTATGCCTGAGTTACAACAACTTCTCTTGCTGTGGCGAGACATCAAATTTTGTCATTTTTGCCATGGACACGCTCTTTAACAAAAACTCAAGATTGCCACAATTTAACATTACACAGGCCTTTAGATTAGACTGATCACAAAAATACATTAATGTCAAAAAATCTCTAGGAGTAGTTTATCTCAGCGTAAAATATGTCACTTCCTGTTGCCAGCAGGTGGCGCTATGACTATAATTGAATATGGGCATGTAGATCTGTTAAGGGCAGAAGTCTTATCTAACATGCAAAGTTTGGGGCAGATTGGACATTGTATGTCTGAGTTACAGCAACTTCCTTTTTCATGGCGAAACATCGAAATTTGTCAGGCCGCCATGGACACTCCCTTTAACGAAATCTCAAGATCTTCCCAATTTAACATCGCAAAGGCCTTTAGATTTAACTGACCAAGTTTGATGCTGATCTGAATAAATCTCTAGGAGGAGTTCATTAAAGTACAACCCCTGAAAATGCCAAAAACAACACCAATTTTGCAGAGAACATTCTAAATAACTGACTTCCTGTTTGGACTCGGATTTCGTACCAAGAGACTTTTTCGTAGATATTGGTGTGTTACATGTGTGTACCGATTTTTGTACATGTACGTGAAACATAGCTTGAGGCGCATTCCATTGAAAGTGTATATGCACTCAGTTGAAAGTGTATAGGTGGCGCTATCGAGCCATTTTGCCACACCCAATGGAATATTGGCCTTCAGATCTGTTCAGGCCAGGACCCTTATCACACATGTGAAGTTTGGGCAAGATCGGACATTTTATGCCTGAGTTATAACATCTTTTATTCTCATGGCGACACATCGAACTTCGTCACGGCCCCATGGACACGCCTTTTAACGAAAACTCAAGATCTTCACAACTAAACATCACACAGGTCTTTAGATTAGACTGACCACAAAAATAACATTGATGTCATAAAATTTCTAGGAGTAGTTTGTCGCAGTGTAAAATATTTCACTTCCTGTTGCCAATAGGTGGCGCTATGACTATAACCTAATATTGGCATGTAGATCTGTTCAGGTCAAGAGTCTTATCCAACATGTGAAGTTTGGGGCAGATTGGACATTGTATGTCTGAATTACAGCAACTTCCTTTTTCATGGCGAAACATCGAAATTTGTCAGGCCACCATGGACACGCCCTTTAACGAAACCTCAAGTCCTTCGCAATTTAACATCGCAAATGGCTTTAGATTACACTGACCAAGTTTGGTGTTCATCTGAATAAATCTCTAGGAGGAGTTCGTTAAAGTACAACTCCTGAAAATGGCAAAAACAACACCAATTTTGCAGGGAAAATTCAAAATAACCGACTTCCTGTTGGGATTAGGATTTCGTACCAAGAGACTTTTTTGTAGGTATTGGTGTGTTACATGTGTGTACCAATTTTTGTACATGTACGTGAAACATAGCTCGAGGTGCACTCCATTGAAAGTGTTTAGGTGGCGCTATCGAGCCATTTTGCCACACCCGATGGAATATTGGCCTTCAGATCTGTTCAGGCCAGGAACTTTATCACACATGTGAAGTTTGGGGAAGATCGGACATTTTATGCCTGAGTTATAACATCTTTTATTCCCATGGCGAGACTTTGAATTTTGTCACGGCGCCATGGACACGCCCCTTAACGAAAACTCAAGATCTTCACAATTTAACATTGCACAGGCCTTTAGATTATACTGACCATAAAAAAGACATTGATGTCAAAAAATTTCTTGGAGTAGTCTGTTGAAGTGTAAAATATGTCTCTTCCTGTTGCCTATAGGTGGCGCTATGACTATAACTGAATATGGGCATGTAAATATGTTCAGGTCAGGAGTCTTATTAAACATGTGAAGTTTTGGGCACATTGGACATTGTATGTCTGAGTTATAGCAACTTCATTTTTCATGGCGAATCATCGAAATTCGCCAGGCCGCCACGGACACGCCCGTTAACGAAAACTCAAAATCTTCGCAATTTAACATCGCAAAGGCCTTTAGATTAGGCATACCAAATTTGGTGTTGATCTGAATAAGTCTCTAGGAGGAGTTCGTTAAAATACAACTCATGGAAATGGCAAAAATGACACAAAATTTGCTCATAATATTAAAAATATCCGACTTCCTGTTGGGTTTAGAATTTTGCTCTAAGAGACTTTTTTGTAGGTATTGGAGAGTTACATGTGTGTACCGATTTTCATACATGTACGTGAAACATAGCTAGAGGCGCTCACCGTTGAACATGTATAGGTGGCGCTGTCGAGCCATTTTGCCACACCCACTTCTGAAACCCATATCAGATGTACATTTTCGCCGGTTCTGAGGTGTGTGCAAAGTTTCATGACTTTTTGAGTATGTTTAGGCCCTCAAAATTGCGATTCATTCTGGAGAATAATAATAATAATAATAATAATAATAATAATAATAATAATAATAATAATAATAATAATAAACGGAGCAATTCCAAGAGGGTCCTCACACCATCTGTGCTCGGGCCCTAATAATAATTAAAGCTGCAAGCAGCGATGAACGGGCCCTCGCACCCGGGCTCACCGCAATCGTGTGGCTTTAGTAAAAAGGTGAACGGTGAGAAATATGCATTTCAAATCGTAAATAAAAAGTGAAATATGTCAGTCATTCATATGTACCAATTTTGCTGTTGCCAATAGGTGGCGCTATCATTATAATGGAATATTGGCCTTCAGATGTGTTCAGGCCAGGAGTCTTATCGAACATGTGTAGTTTGGGGAATATCGAATATTTTATGCCTGAGTTACAACAACTTCTCTTCCTATGGCGAGACATCAAATTTTGTCACAGCGCCATGGACACACCCTTTAACAAAATCTAAAGATCTCCACAATTTAACATTGCAAAGACCTTTAGATTAGACTGACCAAAATAAAATGTTGATGTAATAAAATTTCTTGGAGTAGTTATTTGCAGTGTAAAACATGACACTTCCTGTTGCCAGCAGGTGGCGCTATGACTATGACTGAATATGGGCATGTAGATCTAAGGGCAGAAGTCTTATCTAACATGTGAAGTTTGGGGCAGATTGGACATTGTATGTCTGAGTTACAGCAACTTCCTTTTTCATGGCGAAACATCGAAATTTGTCAGGCCGCCATGGACACGCCCTTTAACAAAACCTCAAGTTCTTCGCCATTTAACATCGCAAAGGGCTTAAGATTACACTGACCAAGTTTGGTACTGATCTGAATAAATCTCTAGGAGGAGTTCTTTAAAGTAAAACCCCTGAAAATGGCAAAAACAACACCAATTTTGCAGGGAAAATTCAAAATAACCGACTTCCTGTTGGGATTAGGATTTCGTACCAAGAGACGTTTTTGTAGGTATTGGTGTGTTACATGTGTGTACCAATTTTTGTACATGTACGTGAAACATAGCTTGAGGCGCACTCCGTTGAATGTGTATATGCACTCAGTTGAAAGTGTATAGGTGGCGCTATCGAGCCATTTTGCCACACCCAATGGAATATTGTCCTTCAGATCTGTTCAGGCCAGGACCCTTATCACACATGTGAAGTTTGGGCAAGATCGGACATTTTATGCCTGAGTTATAACATCTTTTATTCCCATGGCGACACATCGAACTTCGTCACGGCGCCATGGACACGCCTTTTAACGAAAACTCAAGATCTCCACAACTAAACATCACACAGGTCTTTAGATTAGACTGACCACAAAAATAACATTGATATCATAAAATTTCTAGGAGTAGTTTGTCGCAGTGTAAAATATTTCACTTCCTGTTGCCAATAGGTGGCGCTATGACTATAACTGAATATTGGCATGTAGATCTGTTCAGGTCAAGAGTCTTATCCAACATGTGAAGTTTGGGGCAGATTGGACATTGTATGTCTGAGTTACAGCAACTTCGTTTTTCATGGCGAAACATCGAAATTTGTCAGGCCGCCATGGACACGCCCTTTAACGAAACCTCAAGTCCTTCGCAATTTAACATCGCAAATGGCTTTAGATTACACTGACCAAGTTTGGTGTTCATCTGAATAAATCTCTAGGAGGAGTTCGTTAAAGTACAACCCCTGAAAATGGCAAAAACAACACCAATTTTGCAGGGAAAATTCAAAATAACCGACTTCCTGTTGGGATTAGGATTTCATACCAAGAGACTTTTTTGTAGGTATTGGTGTGTTACATGTGTGTACCAATTTTTGTACATGTACGTGAAACATAGCTCGAGGTGCACTCCGTTGAAAGTGTACAGGTGGCGCTATCGAGCCATTTTGCCACACCCGATGGAATATTGGCCTTCAGATCTGTTCAGGCCAGGACTTTTATCACACATGTGAAGTTTGGGGAAGATCGGACATTTTATGCCTGAGTTATAACATCTTTTATTCCCATGGCGAGACTTTGAATTTTGTCACGGCGCCATGGACACGCCCCTTAACGAAAACTCAAGATCTTCACAATTTAACATTGCACAGGCCTTTAGATTATACTGACCATAAAAAAGACATTGATGTCAAAAAATTTCTAGGAGTAGTCTGTCGAAGTGTAAAATATGTAACTTCCTGTTGCCTATAGGTGGCGCTATGACTATAACTGAATATGGGCATGTAAATATGTTCAGGTCAGGAGTCTTATTAAACATGTGAAGTTTTGGGCACATTGGACATTGTATGTCTGAGTTATAGCAACTTCATTTTTCATGGCGAATCATCGAAATTCGCCAGGCCGCCACAGACACGCCCTTTAACGAAAACTCAAAATCTTCGCAATTTAACATCGCAAAGGCCTTTAGATTAGGCATACCAAATTTGGTGTTGATCTGAATAAGTTTCTAGGAGGAGTTCGTTAAAATACAACTCATGGAAATGGCAAAAATGACACAAAATTTGCTCATAATATTAAAAATAACCGACTTCCTGTTGGGTTTAGAATTTTGCTCTATGAGACTTTTTTGTAGGTATTGGAGAGTTACATGTGTGTACCAATTTTCATACATGTACGTGAAACATAGCTCGAGGCGCACACCATTGAACATGTATAGGTGGCGCTGTCGAGCCATTTTGCCACACCCACTTCTGAAACCCATATCAGATGTACATTTTCGCCGGTTCTGAGGTGTGTGCAAAGTTTCATGACTTTTTGAGTATGTTTGGGCCCTCAAAAATGCGATTCATCCTGGAGAATAATAATAATAATAATAATAATAATAATGAACGGAGCAATTCCAAGAGGGTCCTCACACCATCGGTGCTCGGGCCCTAATAATAATAATAATAATAATAATAATAATAATAATAAACGGAGCAATTCCAAGAGGGTCCTCACACCATCGGTGCTCGGGCCCTAATTAAAGCTGCAAGCAGCGATGAACGGGCCCTCGCACCCGGGCTCACCGGCAGCGAGTGGCTTTAGTAAATAGGTGAACGGTGAGAAATATGCATTTAAACTCATAATTATAAGTAGAATATATCAATATTTATTCCATATATGTTCCAATCTTCCTGTAGCCAGCAGGTGGCGCTATCATTATAATGGAATATTGGCCTTCAGATGTGTTCAGGGCTGCACTCTTATCGAACATGTGAAGTTTGGGGAAGATCAAACATTTTATGCCTGAGTTACAACAACTTCTCTTTCTGTGGCGAGACATCAAATTTTGTCATTTTTGCCATGGACACGCTCTTTAACAAAAACTCAAGATTGCCACAATTTAACATTACACAGGCCTTTAGATTAGACTGACCACAAAAATACATTAATGGCAAAAAATCTCTAGGAGTAGTTTATCTCAGCGTAAAATATGTCACTTCCTGTTGCCAGCAGGTGGCGCTATGACTATAATTGAATATGGGCATGTAGATCTGTTAAGGGCAGAAGTCTTATCTAACATGCAAAGTTTGGGGCAGATTGGACATTGTATGTCTGAGTTACAGCAACTTCCTTTTTCATGGCGAAACATCGAAATTTGTCAGGCCGCCATGGACACTCCCTTTAACGAAATCTCAAGATCTTCCCAATTTAACATCGCAAAGGCCTTTAGATTTAACTGACCAAGTTTGATGCTGATCTGAATAAATCTCTAGGAGGAGTTTGTTAAAGTACAACCCCTGAAAATGTCAAAAACAACACCAATTTTGCAGAGAACATTCTAAATAACTGACTTCCTGTTTGGATTCGGATTTCGTACCAAGAGACTTTTTCGTAGATATTGGTGTGTTACATGTGTGTACCGATTTTTGTACATGTACGTGAAACATAACTTGAGGCGCACTCCATTGAAATTGTATATGCTCTCAGTTGAAAGTGTATAGGTGGCGCTATCGAGCCATTTTGCCACACCCAATGGAATATTGGCCTTCAGATCTGTTCAGGCCAGGACCCTTATCACACATGTGAAGTTTGGGCAAGATCGGACATTTTATGCCTGAGTTATAACATCTTTTATTCCCATGGCGACACATCAAACTTCGTCACGGCGCCATGGACACGCCTTTTAACAAAAACTCAAGATCTTCACAACTAAACATCACACAGGTCTTTAGATTAGACTGACCACAAAAATAACATTGATGTCATAAAATTTCTAGGAGTAGTTTGTCGCAGTGTAAAATATTTCACTTCCTGTTACCAATAGGTGGCGCTATGACTATAACTGAATATTGGCATGTAGATCTGTTCAGGTCAAGAGTCTTATCCAACATGTGAAGTTTGGGGCAGATTGGACATTGTATGTCTGAGTTACAGCAACTTCGAAACATCGAAATTTGTCAGGCCGCCATGGACACGCCCTTTAACGAAACCTCAAGTCCTTCGCAATTTAACATCGCAAAGGGCTTTAGATTACACTGACCAAGTTTGGTGTTCATCTGAATAAATCTCTAGGAGGAGTTCGTTAAAGTACAACCCCTGAAAATGTCAAAAACAACACCAATTTTGCAGAGAAAATTCTAAATAACTGACTTCCTGTTTGGATTCGGATTTTGTACCAAGAGACTTTTTCGTAGATATTGGTGTGTTACATGTGTGTACCGACTTTTGTATATGTACGTGAAACATAGCTTGAGGCGCACTCCGTTAAAAATGTATATGCACTCTGTTGAAAATGGATAGGTGGCGCTATCGAGCCATTTTGCCACACCCAATGGAATATTGGCCTTCAGATCTGTTCAGGCCAGGACCCTTATCACACATGTGAAGTTTGGGCAAGATCGGACATTTTATGCCTGAGTTATAACATCTTTTATTCCCATGGCGACACATCAAACTTCGTCACGGCGCCATGGACACGCCTTTTAACGAAAACTCAAGATCTTCACAACTAAACATCACACAGGTCTTTAGATTAGACTGACCACAAAAATAACATTGATGTCATAAAATTTCTAGGAGTAGTTTGTCGCAGCGTAAAACATGTCACTTCCTGTTGCCAGCAGGTGGCGCTATGACTATAACTGAACATGGTCATGTAGATCTGTTAAGGGCAGAAGTCTTATCCAACATGTGAAGTTTGGGGCAGATTGGACATTGTATGTCGGAGTTACAGCAACTTCCTTTTTCATGGCGAAACATCGAAATTTGTCAGGCCGCCATGGACACGCCCTTTAACGAAACCTCAAGTCCTTCGCAATTTAACATCGCAAAGGGCTTTAGATTACACTGACAAAGTTTGGTGTTCATCTGAATAAATCTCTAGGAGGAGTTCGTTAAAGTACAACCCCTGAAAATGGCAAAAACAACACCAATTTTGCAGGGAAAATTCAAAATAACCAACTTCCTGTTGGGATTAGGATTTCGTACCAAGAGACTTTTTTGTAGGTATTGGTGTGTTACATGTGTGTACCGATTTTCATACATGTACGTGAAACATAGCTCGAGGCGCACACCGTTGAAAATGTATAGGTGGCACTGTCGAGCCATTTTGCCACACCCACTTCTGAAACCCATATCAGATGTACATTTTCGCCGGTTCTGAGGTGTGTGCAAAGTTTCATGACTTTTTGAGTATGTTTAGGCCCTCAAAAATGAGATTCATTCTGGAGAATAATAATAATAATAATAATAATAATAAACAGAGCAATTCCAAGAGGGTCCTCACACCATGGTGCTCGGGCCCTAATTAAAGCTGCAAGCAGCGATGAACGGGCCCTCGCACCCGGGCTCACCGGCAGCGAGTGGCTTTGGTAAATAGGTGAACGGTGAGAAATATGCATTTAAACTCATAAATATAAGTAGAATATATTAATGTTTATTCCATACATGTGCCAATCTTTCTGTTGCCAGCAGGTGGCACTATCATTATAATGGAATATTGGCCTTCAGATGTGTTCAGGGCTGCACTCTTATCGAACATGTGAAGTTTGGGGAAGATCAAACATTTTATGCCTGAGTTACAACAACTTCTCTTGCTGTGGCGAGACATCAAATTTTGTCATTTTTGCCATGGACACGCTCTTTAACAAAAACTCAAGATTGCCACAATTTAACATTACACAGGCCTTTAGATTAGACTGACCACAAAAATACATTAATGTCAAAAAAATCTCTACGAGTAGTTTGTCTCAGCGTAAAATATGTCACTTCCTGTTGCCAGCAGGTGGCGCTATGGCTATAATTGAATATGGGCATGTAGATCTGTTAAGGGCAGAAGTCTTATCTAACATGCAAAGTTTGGGGCAGAATGGACATTGTATGTCTGAGTTACAGCAACTTCCTTTTTCATGGCGAAACATCGAAATTTGTCAGGCCGCCATGGACACTCCCTTTTTACGAAATCTCAAGATCTTCCCAATTTAACTTCGCAAAGGCCTTTAGATTTAACTGACCAAGTTTGATGTTGATCTGAATAAATCTCTAGGAGGAGTTCGTTAAAGTACAACCCCTGAAAATGCCAAAAACAACACCAATTTTGCAGAGAACATTCTAAATAACTGACTTCCTGTTTGGATTCCATGTGTGTACCGATTTTTGTACATGTACGTGAAACACAGCTTGAGGCGCACTCCGTTGAAAGTGTATATGCACTCAGTTGAAAGTGTATAGGTGGCGCTATCGAGCCATTTTGCCACACCCAATGGAATATTGGCCTTCAGATCTTTTCAGGCCAGGACCCTTATCACACATGTGAAGTTTGGGCAAGATCGGACATTTTATGTCTGAGTTATAAAATCTTTTATTCCCATGGCGACACATCAAACTTCGTCACGGCGCCATTGACACGCCTTTTAACGAAAACTCAAGATCTTCACAACTAAGCATCACACAGGTCTTTAGATTAGACTGACCACAAAAATAACATTGATGTCATAAAATTTCTAGGAGTAGTTTGTCGCAGTGTAAAATATTTCACTTCCTGTTACCAATAGGTGGCGCTATGACTATAACTGAATATTGGCATGTAGATCTGTTCAGGTCAAGAGTCTTATCCAACATGTGAAGTTTGGGGCAGATTGGACATTGTATGTCTGAGTTACAGCAACTTCGAAACATCGAAATTTGTCAGGCCGCCATGGACACGCCCTTTAACGAAACCTCAAGTCCTTCGCAATTTAACATCGCAAAGGGCTTTAGATTACACTGACCAAGTTTGGTGTTCATCTGAATAAATCTCTAGGAGGAGTTCGTTAAAGTACAACCCCTGAAAATGTCAAAAACAACACCAATTTTGCAGAGAAAATTCTAAATAACTGACTTCCTGTTTGGATTCGGATTTTGTACCAAGAGACTTTTTCGTAGATATTGGTGTGTTACATGTGTGTACCGACTTTTGTATATGTACGTGAAACATAGCTTGAGGCGCACTCCGTT
Organism: Carassius carassius; assembly: GCF_963082965.1. Lineage (NCBI taxonomy): Eukaryota > Metazoa > Chordata > Actinopteri > Cypriniformes > Cyprinidae > Carassius > Carassius carassius. The sequence goes on from NC_081776.1 coordinate 26,543,677, forward strand.
AAAAATGTATATGCACTCTGTTGAAAATGGATAGGTGGCGCTATCGAGCCATTTTGCCACACCCAATGGAATATTGGCCTTCAGATCTGTTCAGGCCAGGACCCTTATCACACATGTGAAGTTTGGGCAAGATCGGACATTTTATGCCTGAGTTATAACATCTTTTATTCCCATGGCGACACATCAAACTTCGTCACGGCGCCATGGACACGCCTTTTAACGAAAACTCAAGATCTTCACAACTAAACATCACACAGGTCTTTAGATTAGACTGACCACAAAAATAACATTGATGTCATAAAATTTCTAGGAGTAGTTTGTCGCAGCGTAAAACATGTCACTTCCTGTTGCCAGCAGGTGGCGCTATGACTATAACTGAACATGGTCATGTAGATCTGTTAAGGGCAGAAGTCTTATCCAACATGTGAAGTTTGGGGCAGATTGGACATTGTATGTCGGAGTTACAGCAACTTCCTTTTTCATGGCGAAACATCGAAATTTGTCAGGCCGCCATGGACACGCCCTTTAACGAAACCTCAAGTCCTTCGCAATTTAACATCGCAAAGGGCTTTAGATTACACTGACAAAGTTTGGTGTTCATCTGAATAAATCTCTAGGAGGAGTTCGTTAAAGTACAACCCCTGAAAATGGCAAAAACAACACCAATTTTGCAGGGAAAATTCAAAATAACCAACTTCCTGTTGGGATTAGGATTTCGTACCAAGAGACTTTTTTGTAGGTATTGGTGTGTTACATGTGTGTACCAATTTTTGTACATGTACGTGAAACATAGCTCGAGGTGCACTCCATTGAAAGTGTACAGGTGGCGCTATCGAGCCATTTTGCCACACCCGATGGAATATTGGCCTTTAGATCTGTTCAGGCCAAGACTTTTATCACACATGTGAAGTTTGGGGAAGATCTGACATTTTATGCCTGAGTTATAACATCTTTTATTCCCATGGCGAGACTTTGAATTTTGTCACGGCGCCATGGACACGCCCCTTAACGAAAACTCAAGATCTTCACAATTTAACATTGCACAGGCCTTTAGATTAGACTGACCATAAAAAAGACATTGATGTAAAAAAAATTTCTAGGAGTAGTCTGTCGAAGTGTAAAATATGTTACTTCCTGTTGCCTATAGGTGGCGCTATGACTATAACTGAATATGGGCATGTAAATATGTTCAGGTCAGGAGTCTTATTAAACATGTGAAGTTTTGGGCACATTAGACATTGTATGTCTGAGTTATAGCAACTTCATTTTTCATGGCGAATCTTCGAAATTCGCCAGGCCGCCACGGACACGCCCTTTAACGAAAACTCAAAATCTTTGCAATTTAACATCGCAAAGGCCTTTAGATTAGGCATACCAAATTTGGTGTTGATCTGAATAAGTTTCTAGGAGGAGTTCGTTAAAATACAACTCATGGAAATGGCAAAAATGACACAAAATTTGCTCATAATATTAAAAATAACCGACTTCCTGTTGGGTTTAGAATTTTGCTCTAAGAGACTTTTTTGTAGGTATTGGAGAGTTAGATGTGTGTACCGATTTTCATACATGTACGTGAAACATAGCTCGAGGCGCACACCGTTGAAAATGTATAGGTGGCACTGTCGAGCCATTTTGCCACACCCACTTCTGAAACCCATATCAGATGTACATTTTCGCCGGTTCTGAGGTGTGTGCAAAGTTTCATGACTTTTTGAGTATGTTTAGGCCCTCAAAAATGAGATTCATTCTGGAGAATAATAATAATAATAATAATAATAATAAACAGAGCAATTCCAAGAGGGTCCTCACACCATGGTGCTCGGGCCCTAATTAAAGCTGCAAGCAGCGATGAACGGGCCCTCGCACCCGGGCTCACCGGCAGCGAGTGGCTTTGGTAAATAGGTGAACGGTGAGAAATATGCATTTAAACTCATAAATATAAGTAGAATATATTAATGTTTATTCCATACATGTGCCAATCTTTCTGTTGCCAGCAGGTGGCACTATCATTATAATGGAATATTGGCCTTCAGATGTGTTCAGGGCTGCACTCTTATCGAACATGTGAAGTTTGGGGAAGATCAAACATTTTATGCCTGAGTTACAACAACTTCTCTTGCTGTGGCGAGACATCAAATTTTGTCATTTTTGCCATGGACACGCTCTTTAACAAAAACTCAAGATTGCCACAATTTAACATTACACAGGCCTTTAGATTAGACTGACCACAAAAATACATTAATGTCAAAAAAATCTCTACGAGTAGTTTGTCTCAGCGTAAAATATGTCACTTCCTGTTGCCAGCAGGTGGCGCTATGGCTATAATTGAATATGGGCATGTAGATCTGTTAAGGGCAGAAGTCTTATCTAACATGCAAAGTTTGGGGCAGAATGGACATTGTATGTCTGAGTTACAGCAACTTCCTTTTTCATGGCGAAACATCGAAATTTGTCAGGCCGCCATGGACACTCCCTTTTTACGAAATCTCAAGATCTTCCCAATTTAACTTCGCAAAGGCCTTTAGATTTAACTGACCAAGTTTGATGTTGATCTGAATAAATCTCTAGGAGGAGTTCGTTAAAGTACAACCCCTGAAAATGCCAAAAACAACACCAATTTTGCAGAGAACATTCTAAATAACTGACTTCCTGTTTGGATTCCATGTGTGTACCGATTTTTGTACATGTACGTGAAACACAGCTTGAGGCGCACTCCGTTGAAAGTGTATATGCACTCAGTTGAAAGTGTATAGGTGGCGCTATCGAGCCATTTTGCCACACCCAATGGAATATTGGCCTTCAGATCTTTTCAGGCCAGGACCCTTATCACACATGTGAAGTTTGGGCAAGATCGGACATTTTATGTCTGAGTTATAAAATCTTTTATTCCCATGGCGACACATCAAACTTCGTCACGGCGCCATTGACACGCCTTTTAACGAAAACTCAAGATCTTCACAACTAAGCATCACACAGGTCTTTAGATTAGACTGACCACAAAAATAACATTGATGTCATAAAATTTCTAGGAGTAGTTTGTCGCAGTGTAAAATCTTTCACTTCCTGTTGCCAATAGGTGGCGCTATGACTATAACTGAATATTGGCATGTAGATCCGTTCAGGTCAAGAGTCTTATCCAACATGTGAAGTTTGGGGCAGATTGGACATTGTATGTCTGAGTTACAGCAACTTCCTTTTTCATGGCGAAACATTGAAATTTGTCAGGCCACCATGGACACGCCCTTTAACGAAACCTCAAGTCCTTCGCAATTTAACATCGCAAATGGCTTTAGATTACACTGACCAAGTTTGGTGTTCATCTGAATAAATCTCTAGGAGGAGTTCGTTAAAGTACAACCCCTGAAAATGGCAAAAACAACACCAATTTTGCAGGGAATATTCAAAAATAACCGACTTCCTGTTGGGATTCGGATTTCGTACCAAGAGACTTTTTTGTAGGTATTGGTGTGTTACATGTGTGTACCAACTCTTGTACATGTACGTTAAACATAGCTCGATGTGCACTCCGTTAAAAGTGTATAGGTGGCGCTATCGAGCCATTTTGCCACACCCGATGGAATATTGGCCTTCAGATCTGTTCAGGCCAGGACTTTTATCACACATGTGAAGTTTGGGGAAGATCGGACATTTTATGCCTGAGTTATTACATCTTTTATTCCCATGGCGAGACTTTGAATTTTGTCATGGCGCCATGGACACGCCCCTTAACGAAAACTCAAGATCTTCACAATTTAACATTGCACAGGCCTTTAGATTAGACTGACCATAAAAAAGACATTGATGTCAAAAAATTTCTAGGAGTAGTCTGTCGAAATATAAAATATGTCACTTCCTGTTGCCTATAGGTGGCGCTATGACTATAACTGAATATGGGCATGTAAATATGTTCAGGTCAGGAGTCTTATTATACATGTGAAGTTTTGGGCACATTGGACATTGTATGTCTGAGTTATAGCAACTTCATTTTTCATGGCGAATCATCGAAATTCGCCAGGCCGCCACGGACAAGCCCTTTAACGAAAACTCTAAATCTTCGCAATTTAACATCGCAAAGGCCTTTAGATTAGGCATACCAAATTTGGTGTTGATCTGAATAAGTTTCTAGGAGGAGTTCGTTAAAATACAACGCATGGAAATGGCAAAAATGACACAAAATTTGCTCATAATATTAAAAATAACCGACTTCCTGTTGGGTTTAGAATTTTGCTCTAAGAGACTTTTTTGTAGGTATTGGAGAGTTACATGTGTGTACCGATTTTCATACATGTACGTGAAACATAGCTCGAGGTGCACACCGTTGAACATGTATAGGTGGCGCTGTCGAGCCATTTTGCCACACCCACTTCTGAAACCCATATCAGATGTACATTTTCGCCGGTTCTGAGGTGTGTGCAAAGTTTCATGACTTTTTGAGTATGTTTAGGCCCTCAAAAATGCGATTCATTCTGGAGAATAATAATAATAATAATAATAATAATTAAAGCTGCAAGCAGCGATGAACGGGCCCTCGCACCCGGGCTCACCGGCAGCGAGTGGCTTTAGTAAATAGGTGAATGGTGAGAAATATGCATTTAAACTCATAAATATAAGTGGAATATATCAATGTTTATTCCATATATGTGCCAATCTTTCTGTTGCCAGCAGGTGGCGCTATCATTATAGTGGAAAATTGGCCTTCAGATGTGTTCAGGCCAGGACTCTTATCGAACATGCGGAGTCTGGGGAAGATCGAACATTTTATGCCTGAGTTACAACAACTTCTCTTGCTGTGGCGAGACATCAAATTTTGTCATGGCGCCATGGACACGCCCTTTAACAAAAACTGAAGATCTCCGCAATTTAACATTGCACAGGCCTTTAGATTAGACTGACCACAAAAAAATACATTAATGTAAAAAAATTTCTAGGAGTAGTTTGTCGCAGCGTAAAACATGTCACTTCCTGTTGCCAGCAGGTGGCACTATGACTATATCTGAATATGGGCATGTAGATCTGTTAAGGGCAAAAGTCTTATCTAACATGTGAAGTTTGGGGCAGATTGGACATTGTATGTCTGAGTTACAGCAACTTCCTTTTTCATGACGAATTATCGAAATTTGCCAGGCCGCCATGGACACGCCCTTTAACGAAACCTCAAGATCTTCGCAATTTAACATCCCAAAGGCCTTTAGATTTAACTGACCAAGTTTGGTGTTGATCTGAATAAATCTCTAGGAGGAGTCTCATAAAGTACAACCCCTGAAAATGGAAAAAACAACGCCAATTTTGCAGAGAAAATTCTAAATAACCGACTTTCTGTTTGGATTCGCATTTCATACCAAGAGACTTATTTGTAGGTATTGGTGTGTTACATGTGTGTACCGATTTTTGTACATGTACGTGAAACATAGCTTGAGGCGCACTCCGTTGAAAGTGTATATGCACTCAGTTGAAAGTGTATAGGTGGCGCTATCGAGCCATTTTGCCACACCAAATGGAATATTGGCCTTCAGATCTGTTCAGGCCAGGACCCTTATCACACATGTGAAGTTTGGGCAAGATCGGACATTTTATGCCTGAGTTATAACATCTTTTATTCCCATGGCGACACATCGAACTTCGTCACGGCGCCATGGACACGCCTTTTAACGAAAACTCAAGATCTTCACAACTAAACATCACACAGGTCTTTAGATTAGACTGACCACAAAAATAACATTGATGTCATAAAATTTCAATGAGTAGTTTGTCGCAGCGTAAAACATGTCACTTCCTGTTGCCAGCAGGTGGCGCTATGACTATAACTGAATTTGGGCATGTAGATCTGTTAAGGGCAGAAGTCTTATCTAACATGTGAAGTTTGGGGCAGATTGGACATTGTATGTCTGAGTTACAGCAACTTCCTTTTTCATGGCGAAACATCGAAATTTGTCAGGCCGCCATGGACACGCCCTTTAACGAAAACTCAAAATCTTCGCAATTTAACATCGTAAAGGCCTTAAGATTAGGCATACCAACTTTGGTGTTGATCTGAATAAATCTCTAGGAGGAGTTTGTTAAAATACAACGCATGGAAATGACAAAAATGACACAAAATTTGCTCAAAAAATTAAAAATAACCGACTTCCTGTTGGGTTTCGGATTTTGCTCCAAGAGACTTTTTTGTAGGTATTGGAGAGATACATGTGTATACTGATTTTCATACATGTACATGAAACGTAGCTCGAGGCGCACACCGTTGAAAGTGTATAGGTGGCGCTATCGAGCCATTTTGCCACACCCGATGGAATATCGGCCTACAGATGTGTTCAGGCCAGGACTCTTATCACACATGTGAAGTTTGGGGAAGATCGGACATTTTATGCCTGAGTTATAACATCTTTTATTCCAATGGCGAGACTTTGAATTTTGTCACGGCGCCATGGACACGCCCCTTAACGAAAACTCAAGATCTTCACAATTTAACATTGCACAGGCCTTTAGATTAGACTGACCATAAAAAATACGTTGATGTCAAAAAATTTCTAGGAGTAGTGTGTCGAAGTGTAAAATATGTCACTTCCTGTTGCCTATAGGTGGCGCTATGACTATATCTGAATATAGGCATGTAAATATGTTCAGGTCAGGAGTCTTATTAAACGTGTGAAGTTTGGGGCACATTGGACATTGTATGTCTGAGTTATAGCAACTTCATTTTTCATGGCGAATCATCGAAATTCGCCAGGCCGCCACGGACACGCCCTTAAACGAAAACTCAAAATCTTCGCAATTTAACATCGCAAAGGCCTTTAGATTAGGCATACCAACTTTGGTGTTGATCTGAATGAATCTCTAGGAGGAGTTCCGACTTCCTGTTGGGTTTAGAATTTTGCTCTAAGAGACTTTTTTGTAGGTATTGGAGAGATACATGTGTATACCGATTTTCATACATGTACGTGAAACGTAGCTCGAGGTGCACACCGTTGAACGTGTATAGGTGGCGCTGTCGAGCCATTTTGCCACACCCACTTCTGAAACCCATATCAGATGTACATTTTCGCCGGTTCTGAGGTGTGTGCAAAGTTTCATGACTTTTTGAGTATGTTTAGGCCCTCAAAAATGTGATTCATTCTGGAGAAGAAGAATAATAATAATAATTAAAGTTGCAAGTAGCGATGAACGGGCCCACGCACCCGGGCTCACCGGCAGCGAGTGGCTTTAGTAAATAGGTGAACGGTGAGAAATATGCATTTAAACTCATAAATATAAGTGGAATATATCAAAGTTTATTCCATATATGTGCCAATCTTCCTGTTGCCAGCAGGTGGCGCTATCATTATAATGGAATATTGGCCTTCAGATGTGTTCAGGGCTGCACTCTTATCGAACATGTGAAGTTTGGTGAAGATCAAAATTTTATGCCTGAGTTACAACAACTTCTCTTGCTGTGGCGAGACATCAAATTTTGTCATTTTTGCCATGGAAACGCTCTTTAACAAAAACTCAAGATTGCCACAATTTAACATTACACAGGCCTTTAGATTAGACTGACCACAAAAATACATTAATGTCAAAAAATCTCTAGGAGTAGTTTGTCTCAGCGTAAAATATGTCACTTCCTGTTGCCAGCAGGTGGCACTATGACTATAATTGAATATGGGCATGTAGATCTGTTAAGGGCAGAAGTCTTATCTAACATGCGAAGTTTGGGGCAGATTGGACATTGTATGTCTGAGTTACAGCAACTTCCTTTTTCATGGCGAAACATCAAAATTTGTCAGGCCGCCATGGACACTCCCTTTAACGAAAACTCAAAATCTTCGCAATTTAACATCGCAAAGGCCTTTAGATTAGGCATACCAAATTTGGTGTTGATCTGAATAAGTTTCTAGGAGGAGTTCGTTAAAATACAACTCATGGAAATGGCAAAAATGACACAAAATTTGCTCATAATATTAAAAATAACCGACTTCCTGTTGGGTTTAGAATTTTGCTCTAAGAGACTTTTTTGTAGGTATTGGAGAGTTACATGTGTGTACCGATTTTCATACATGTACGTGAAACGTAGCTCGAGGCGCACACCGCTGAACATGTATAGGTGGCGCTGTCGAGCCATTTTGCCACACCCACTTCTGAAACCCATATCAGATGTACATTTTCGCCGGTTCTGAGGTGTGTGCAAAGTTTCATGACTTTTTGAGTATGTTTAGGCCCTCAAAAATGCGATTCATCCTGGAGAAGAAGAATAATAATAATAATAATAATAATTAAAGCTGCAAGCAGCATTTACCGGGGTTCAAGCATTTAAGGCCTCTGAGGTAGTCACAGTCAGACACATGCACTGAAATTAAATGATTAAACTAGTTTTTCAGAGTTTAGATGTCATTTTCAGGTTTCACTGTAATCATAATGTGGCAAACATTTAAAAACTGATATATATGTATAAACAAAATGGAAAACTTTAACTCAATGAGATTTAAAATTTTGTAACAGTGTTTTTTGATTGTTTAGGCATGAATTAATGAATCCTTTCAACAGTACTGTTTAACTTAGCTGAATGAGCCCATTATTGGTCTTCCGCTGCCATCTAGTGGTTATAAATTGCATTTACTCAAACAACAATGTGTTTTTAAACATAACTGTTATAGTGTTATTTTTTTTTTGCCCAATCTCTCTTAAATTTTGCATGCTTGTTTAGAATGAAATCATGCATCATTTTACACAGTTTTGATCATTTGTGGGCTTTCTTTTTGTATTAATAGGCCTTTGTGTGCACTATGACAAGAACATATTATAAAATTACTGGTTTATAGTTGTCCAAATGCAATTGTTCAACATGTTTTTGATAATTATTGACCTTAAGAGTCTAGAGAATTGTACTTCAGTGGTTTTATTGATATTCAGCTTAAAGCCCTGGACTAATTTGCCAAAGTAACTTTTTAAACTAATCTTGAATATTTAATTAACAGCTTTATTGACAACATTGGTCCCAAAGGCAAAGTTGTTCAGAATGAGGAGATCTATCATATGATATGAAGATCTAGCGTTTGTGTGAATATATGAGCATTTCCAAACAATTTGAGGCCATTTACCATATAAATCTTGTGTTTTGAGACCTTTTCTACTGTTATAGCGCCACCTATGGTCCGATCTCTATGAAACTTTGCATGCTTGTTAAGAGTCACCTGTTACATGTTTTCACCAAGTTTCATAAAGTTTTGAGTTTTCGTTTAGGTTTTATAGGCTTTTGGGTATTTTGGTCACGCCCCTTTTCTATATTAGCCTGTTATAGCTAACCAAAGGACAAAATTCAATTTTTTTTGATAATTATTGATCTAGAGAGTCCAGAGAATATTACTGCAGTCGTTTGGTTCCGAACTGGCTAAAAACCTAGGACTAGTTTGCAAAAGTATTTTTTAACATATTCTTGAATAATTAATGAATGGTTTGATTGACATCTTCGCTCCCTGAGGCAAAGTTGTTCAGAATGAGGAGATCTATCATATGATCTAGTGTTTGTGTGAATATATGAGCATTTTCAACCAATTTGAGGCCATTTACCGTATAAATCTTGTGTTTTTGAGGCCTTTTATACTGTTATAGCGCCACCTATGGCCCGATCTCCATGAAACTTTGCATGATTGTTCAGAGACATCTGCTACATGTTTTCTCCAAGTTTCGTAAAGTTTTGAGTTTCTGTTGAGGTTTTATAGGCTTTTGTTTGTATGTGACCATTCCCCTTTTTATAAATGACCTGGTTACAGCTAACCAAAGGACAAAATTCAACATTTTTTTGATAATTATTGATCTACAGCGTCCAGAGAATGTTACTGCAGTGGTTTGGTTCTGATTGGGTGAAAAACCTAGGACTAGTTCGCAAAAGTAGGTTTTTAACATATTTGTGAATAATTAATGAACGATTTGATTGACAGCCATAGTTCTTGAGGCAAAGTTGTGCATAATGAGGAGATCTATCAAATGATATGCATATTGTGTGAATCTGTGTTACGCCACGTGATTACTGAGCCAAAAAATCTCATTAGCGCCAACTAGTGGCCGATTTCTTTCAAAATTCTTACAGACCTTAAGGTTCATGAGTCGAACGTACCCAGTGAGTTTCGTTCCGATCAACTTCCGTTAACCCCTTCGAATAGGTGCTCAAAAATTTTTGGCCAATGGCGGCCATGTTTTTTGAGATATGCAAATGTCCTCATAAGCACTTGTGCCCCTTCAGACCAAGACACTGCATACCAATTTTCAAGTCGATCGAATCAACAGCTGCCTAGTTATAGCCATTTATGTGTTTTTTCTACCTTAGAGCGCCCCCAAGTGGCAGAGAGGCGCAATTTTTTTTATTTGACCAAAGATTCAGCTCATACATATGTGTTCTAAGTTTGGTGAAGATATCTCATTTCGTTCAAGAGTTATAGTCAAAATAACATTTGGCTAACGTTAGCATACATGCTTTTTGGCGTACTGTTTCGCGTAAGAATCGAAATTTCAACTTTTTTTTGATAATTATTGATATTGAGTGTCCAGGGAATATTTCTGTAGTGGTTTGGTTCCGATTGGTTGAAAATCCTAGGACTAGTTCGCAAAAGTAGGTTTGAGCATTAGGTCCATTTTACGGGAAAACGGTGCGTCGTAGAGTAAAAAAGGCACGAGCAATTTTTTCTGTACGAATCCAAGGATCACAACGATGCATAGTTTTGGAGTCTACGTCAAGCGGTTTACGATCTATGGCCAAAAATGTCTGAAAATTTTGTTTTTTGCGCTGTAGCGCCCCCCTTTGGCCGATTGGGCTGAGACTTTGATAGGTTCTCCCCAAATTGAGCTCTACAATCTGGCCAAATTTCAAGTCTCTAGACCTTACGGTTTGGGCTGCACGTTCAGTTTTAGGGGAGAAGAATAATAATAATAATAATAATTAAAGCTGCAAGCAGCATTTACCGGGGTTCAAGCATTTAAGGCCTCTGAGGTAGTCACAGTCAGACACATGCACTGAAATTAAATGATTAAACTAGTTTTTCAGAGTTTAGATGTCATTTTCAGGTTTCACTGTAATCATAATGTGGCAAACATTAAACTGATATATATGTATAAACAAAATGGAAAACTTTGACTCAATGAGATTTAAAATTTTGTAACAGTGTTTTTTGATTGTTTAGGCATGAATTAATGAATCCTTTCAACAGTACTGTTTAACTTAGCTGAATGAGCCCATTATTGGTCTTCCGCTGCCATCTAGTGGTTATAAATTGCATTTACTCAAACAACAATTTGTTTTTAAACATAACTGTTATAGTGTTATTTTTTTTTTGCCCAATCTCTCTTAAATTTTGCATGCTTGTTTAGAATGAAATTATGCATCATTTTACACAGTTTTGATCATTTGTGGGCTTTCTGTTTGTATTAATAGGCCTTTGCGTGCACTATGACAAGAACATATTATTAAATTACTGGTTTATAGTTGTCCAAATGCAATTGTTCAACATGTTTTTGATAATTATTGACCTTCAGAGTCTAGAGAATTGTACTTCAGTGGTTTTATTGATTTTCAGCTTAAAGCCTTGGACTAATTTGCCAAAGTAACTTTTTAAACTAATCTTGAATATTTAATTAACAGCTTTATTGACAACATTGGTCCCAAAGGCAAAGTTGTTCAGAATGAGGAGATCTATCATATGATATGAAGATCTAGCATTTGTGTGAATATATGAGCATTTTCAAACAATTTGAGGCCATTTACCATATAAATCTTGTGTTTTGAGACCTTTTCTACTGTTATAGCGCCACCTATGGTCCGATCTCTATGAAACTTTGCATGCTTGTTAAGAGTCACCTGTTACATGTTTTCTCCAAGTTTCATAAAGTTTTGAGTTTTCGTTTAGGTTTTATAGGCTTTTGGGTATTTTGGTCACGCCCCTTTTCTATATTAGCCTGTTATAGCTATCCAAAGGACAAAATTCAACATTTTTTTGATAATTATTGATCTAGAGAGTCCAGAGAATATTACTGCAGCGGTTTGGTTCTGATCTGGCTAAAAACCTAGGACTAGTTCGCAAAAGTAGGTTTTTAACATATTCTTGAATAATTAATGAACGGTTTGATTGACATCTTCGCTCCCAGAGGCAAAGTTGTTCAGAATGAGGAGATCTATCATATGATCAAGTGTTTGTGTGAATATATGAGCATTTTCAACCAATTTGAGGCCATTTACCATATAAATCTTGTGTTTTTGAGACCTTTTCTACTGTTATAGCGCCACCTATGGTCCGATCTTCATGAAACTTTGCATGCTTGTTAAGAGTCACCTGTTACATGATTTCACCAAGTTTCATAAAGTTTTGAGTTTTCGTTTAGGTTTTATCGGCTTTGGGGTGTGTTTGGCCACACCCCTTTTCTAAATTACCCCTTTAAAGCCAACCAAAGTACAAAATTCAACATTTTTTTGATAATTATTGATCTAGAGAGTCCACAGAATATTACTGTAGTGGTTTGGTTCCAATCGGACAAAAAACCTAGGACTAGTTCGCAAAAGTAGCTTTTTAACATATTTGTGAATAACAATTGAACGCTTTGATTGACAGCAATGGTTCTTGAGGCAAAGTTGTGCATTATGAGGAGATCTTTCAAATGATATGCATATTGTGTTGATATGTGAAACACCACGTGATTACAGAGCCATAAAACTCGTTAGCGCCAACTAGTGGCCAATTTCTTTCAAAATTCTTACAGACCTTAAGGTTCATGAGTCGAACGTACCCAGCGAGTTTCGTTCCGATCAACATCTGTTAACCCTTTCAAATAGGTGCCTAAAATTTTTTGGCCAATGGCGGCCATGTTTTTTGAGATATGCAAATGTCCTCATAGGTACTTGTGCCCCTTCAGACCAAGACACTGCATACCAATTTTCAAGTCGATCGAGCCAACGGTTGCCTAGTTATAGCCGTTTATGTGTTTTTTCTTTTTATAGCGCCCCCAAGTGGCAGAGGTCTGCAATTTTTTTTATTTGACCAAAGTTTTAGCTAATAAAAATGTTCAGCAAGTTTGGTTATGATATCTCATTTCATTCATGAGTTATAGCCTGTTGCGTAAAATTGGTCCTCGACTTTCGAACATTTTGGCATCCCATTACGACAGTGAGTCGAAATTTCTACTTTTTTTTTGATAATTATTGATATTCACTGGCCAGAGAACATTTCTGCAGTGGTTTGGTTCAGATTGGGCGAAAAACCTAGGACTAGTTCGCAAAAGTAGGTTTTGGACATACGTCAAATTTGCGAAAAACGAGGCCTCCTAGACCCAAAATCAGAGTGACCGTTTTTCATTTCGCATGACCCAAGGATTCCAGAAATGTTAAATTTTTGGCTCTATCACAAGCGCTTTAGGAGCTATTAGCTAAAACGCATTTTCGATCACTGTAGCGCCCCCTATTGGCCAATTGGGCTGGGACTTTGATAGGTTCTCCCCAAATGGAGCTCTATCATCTGACCAAGTTTCAAGTCTCTAGGCCTTACGGTTTGGGCTGCACGTTCAGTTTTAGGGGAGAAGAATAATAATAATAATAATAAAAATCCTAACAAAAACAATAGGGTTTCAGCACTGCGTGCTTGAACCCCTAATTAAAGCTGCAAGCAGCATTTACCGGGGTTCAAGCATTTAAGGCCTCTGAGGTAGTCACAGTCAGACACATGCACTGAAATTAAATGATTAAACTAGTTTTTCAGAGTTTAGATGTCATTTTCAGGTTTCACTGTAATCATAAAGTGGCAAACATTTAAAAACTGATATATATGTATAAACAAAATGGAAAACTTTAACTCAATGAGATTTAAAATTTTGTAACAGTGTTTTTTGATTGTTTAGGCATGAATTAATGAATCCTTTCAACAGTACTGTTTAACTTAGCTGAATGAGCCCATTATTGGTCTTCCGCTGCCATCTAGTGGTTATAAATTTCATTTACTCAAACAACAATGTGTTTTTAAACATAACTGTTATAGTGGTTTTTTTTTTTTGCCCAATCTCTGTTAAATTGTGCATGCTTGTTTAGAATGAATTATGCATCATTTTACACAGTTTTGATCATTTGTGGGCTTTCTGTTTGTATTAATAGGCCTTTGTGTGCACTATGAAAAGAACATATTATAAAATTACTGGTTTATAGTTGTCCAAATGCAATTGTTCAACATTTTTTGATAATTATTGACCTTCAGAGTCTAGAGAATTGTACTTCAGTGGTTTTATTGATTTTCAGCTTAAAGCCTTGGACTAATTTGCCAAAGTAACTTTTTAAACTAATCTTGAATATTTAATTAACAGCTTTATTGACAACATTGGTCCCAAAGGCATAGTTGTTCAGAATGAGGAGATCTATCATATGATATGAAGATCTAGCGTTTGTGTGAATATATGAGCATTTTCAAACAATTTGAGGCCATTTACCATATAAATCTAGTGTTTTGAGACCTTTTCTACTGTTATAGCGCCACCTATGGTCCGATCTCTATGAAACTTTGCATGCTTGTTAAGAGTCACCTGGTACATGTTTTCACCAAGTTTCATAAAGTTTTGAGTTTTCGTTTAGGTTTTATAGGCTTTTGGGTATTTTGGTCACGCCCCTTTTCTATATTAGCCTGTTATAGCTAACCAAAGGACAAAATTCAACATTTTTTGATAATTATTGATCTAGAGAGTCCAGATAATATTACTGCAGTGGTTTGGTTCCGATCTGGCTAAAAACCTAGGACTAGTTCGCAAAAGTAGGTTTTTAACATATTCTTGAATAATTAATGAACGGTTTGATTGACATCTTCGCTCCCAGAGGCAAAGTTGTTCAGAATGAGGAGATCTATCATATGATCTAGTGTTTGTGTGAATATATGAGCATTTTCAACCAATTTGAGGCCATTTACCATATAAATCTTGTGTTTTTGAGACCTTTTATACTGTTATAGCGCCACCTATGGTCCGATCTCCATGAAACTTGGCATGATTGTTCAGAGACTTCGGCTACATGTTTTCTCCAAGTTTCGTAAAGTTTTGAGTTTCTGTTGAGGTTTTATAGGCTTTTGTTTGTATGTGACCACGCCTCTTTTTATAAATGACCTGGTTACAGCTAACCAAAGGACAAAATTCAACATTTTTTTGATAATTATTGATCTAGAGCGTCCAGAGAATGTTACTGCAGTGGTTTGGTTCTGATTGGGTGAAAAACCTAGGACTAGTTCGCAAAAGTAGGTTTTTAACATATTTGTGAATAATTAATGAACGATTTGATTGACAACCATAGTTCTTGAGGCAAAGTTGTGCATAATGAGGAGATCTATCCAATGATATGCATATTGTGTGAATCTGTGTTACACCACGTGATTACTGAGCCAAAAAATCTCATTAGCGCCAACTAGTGGCTGAGTTCTTTCAAAATTCTTACAGACCTTAAGGTTCATGAGTCGAACGTACCCAGCGAGTTTCGTTCCAATCAACTTCCGTTAACCCCTTCAAATAGGTGCTTAAAATTCTTTGGCCAATGGCGGCCATGTTTTTTGAGATATGCAAATGTCCTCATAAGTACTTGTGCCCCTTCAAACCAAGACACTGCATACCAATTTTCAAGTCGATCGAGCCAACGGCTGCCTAGTTATAGCCATTTATGTGTTTTTTCTATCTTAGAGCGCCCCAAGTGGCAGAGATGCGCAATTTTTTTTATTTGACCAAAGATCCAGCTCATACATATGTGTACCAAGTTTGGTGAAGATATCTCATTTCGTTCAAGAGTTATAGTCAAAATAACATTTGGCTAACGTTAGCATAGACGCTTTTTGGCGTAGTGTTTCGCGTAAGAATCGAAATTTCAACTTTTTTTTGATAATTATTGATATTGAGTGTCCAGGGAATATTTCTGCAGTGGTTTGGTTCCGATTGGTTGAAAATCCTAGGATTAGTTCGCAAAAGTGGGTTTGAGCTTTAGGTCCATTTTACGGAAAAACGGTGCGTCGTAGAGTAAAAAAAGGCGCAGAGCAATTTTTTTCGTACTAATCCAAGGATCACAACGATGCATAGTTTTTGAGTCTATGTCAAACGGTTTACGATCTATGGCCAAAAATGTCTGAAAATTTTGTTTTTTGCGCTGTAGCGCCCCCCTTTGGCCGATTGGGCTGAGACTTTGATAGGTTCTCCCCAAATTGAGCTCTACAATCTGGCCAAATTTCAAGTCTCTAGGCCTTACGGTTTGGGCTGCACGTTCAGTTTTAGGGGAGAAGAATAATAATAATAATAATAATTAAAGCTGCAAGCAGCATTTACCGGGGTTCAAGCATTTAAGGCCTCTGAGGTAGTCACAGTCAGACACATGCACTGAAATTAAATGATTAAACTAGTTTTTCAGAGTTTAGATGTCATTTTCAGGTTTCACTGTAATCATAATGTGGCAAACATTTAAAAACTGATATATATGTATAAACAAGATTTAAAATTTTGTAACTGTGTTTTTTGATTGTTTAGGCATGAATTAATGAATCCTTTCAACAGTACTGTTTAACTTAGCTGAATGAGCCCATTATTGGTCTTCCGCTGCCATCTAGTGGTTATAAATTGCATTTACTCAAACAACTATGTGTTTTTAAACATAACTGTTATAGTGTTATTTTTTTTTGCCAAATCTCTCTTAAATTTTGCATGCTTGTTTAGAATGAAATTATGCATTATTTTACACAGTTTTGATAATTTGTGGGCTTTCTTGTTTGTATTAATAGGCCTTTGTATACACTATGCAAATAACATATTATAAAATTACTGGTTTATAGTTGTCCAAATGCAATTGTTCAACATGTTTTTGATAATTATTGACCTTCAGAGTCTAGAGAATTGTACTTCAGTGGTGTTATTGATTTTCAGCTTAAACCCTATCACTAGTTTGCCAAAGTAACTTTTTAAAATAATCTTGAATATTTAATTAACAGCTTTATTGACAACATTGGTCCCAGAGGCAAAGTTGTTCAGAATGAGGAGATCTATCATATGATATGAAGATCTAGTGTTTTTGAGTGAATATATGAGCATTTTCAAACAATTTGAGGGCATTTACCATATAAATCTTGTGTTTTGAGACCTTTTCTACTGTTATAGCGCCACCTATGGTCCGATCTTCATGAAACTTTGCATGCTTGTTAAGAGTCACCTGTTACATGATTTCACCAAGTTTCATAAAGTTTTGAGTTTTCGTTTAGGTTTTATAGGCTTTGGGGTGTGTTTGGCCACACCCCTTTTCTAAATTACCCCTTTAAAGCCAACCAAAGTACAAAATTCAACATTTTTTTGATAATTATTGATCTAGAGAGTCCACAGAATATTACTGCAGTGGTTTGGTTCCAATCGGACAAAAAACCTAGGACTAGTTCGCAAAAGTAGCTTTTTAACATATTTGTGAATAACAATTGATCGATTTGATTGACAGCAATGGTTCTTGAGACAAAGTTGTGCATTATGAGGAGATCTATCAAATGATATGCATATTGTGTTGATATGTGAAACACCACGTGATTACTGAGCCATAAAACTCGTTAGCGCCAACTAGTGGCCGATTTCTTTCAAAATTCGTACAGACCTTAAGGTTCATGAGTCGAACGTACCCAGCGAGTTTCGTTCCGATCAACATCTGTTAACCCTTTCAAATAGGTGCCTAAAAATTTTTGGCCAATGGCGGCCATGTTTTTTGAGATATGCAAATGTCCTCATAGGTACTTGTGCCCCTTCAGACCAAGACACTGCATACAAATTTTCAAGTCGATCGAGCCAACGGTTGCCTAGTTATAGCCGTTTATGTGTTTTTTCTTTTTATAGCGCCCCCAAGTGGCAGAGGTGTGCAATTTTTTTTTATTTGACCAAAGTTTTAGCTCATAAAAATGTTCAGCAAGTTTGGTTAAGATATCTCATTTCATTCATGAGTTATAGCCTGTTGCGTAAAATTGGTCTTCGACTTTCGAACATTTCGGCATCCCATTACGACAGTGAGTCGAAATTTCTACTTTTTTTTTGATAATTATTGATATGCACTGGCCAGAGAACATTTCTGCAGTGGTTTGGTTCAGATTGGGCGAAAAACCTAGGACTAGTTCGTAAAAGTAGGTTTTGGACATACGTCAAATTTGCGAAAAAACGAGGCCTCCTAGACCCAAAATCAGAGTGACCGTTTTTCATTTCGCATGACCCAAGGATTCCAGAAATGTTAAATTTTTGGCTCTATCACAAGCGCTTTAGGAGCTATTAGCTAAAACGCATTTTCGATCACTGTAGCGCCCCCTATTGGCCAATTGGGCTGAGACTTTGATAGGTTCTCCCCAAATTGAGCTCTATCATCTGACCAAGTTTCAAGTCTCTAGGCCTTACGGTTTGGGCTGCACGTTCAGTTTTAGGGGAGAAGAATAATAATAATAATAATACAAATCCTAACAAAAACAATAGGGTTTCAGCACTGCGTGCTTGAACCCCTAATAAAAATCCTAACAAAAACAATAGGGTTTCAGCACTACGTGCTTGAACCCCTAATAATAATAAAAATCCTAACAAAAACAATAGGGTTTCAGCACTTC
Source organism: Carassius carassius (assembly GCF_963082965.1). NCBI lineage: Eukaryota > Metazoa > Chordata > Actinopteri > Cypriniformes > Cyprinidae > Carassius > Carassius carassius. The sequence goes on from NC_081776.1 coordinate 26,562,249, forward strand.
GTGCTTGAACCCCTAATAAAAATCCTAACAAAAACAATAGGGTTTCAGCACTTCGTGCTTGAACCCCTAATAATAATAATAATAATAAAAATCCTAACAAAAACAATAGGGTTTCAGCACTTCGTGCTTGAACCCCTAATAATAATAATAATAATAAAAATCCTAACAAAAACAATAGGGTTTCAGCACTTCGTGCTTGAACCCCTAATAAAAATCCTAACAAAAACAATAGGGTTTCAGCACTTCGTGCTTGAACCCCTAATAATATAAATCCTAACAAAAACAATAGGGTTTCAGCACTTCGTGCTTGAACCCCTAATAATAATAAAAATCCTAACAAAAACAATAGGGTTTCAGCACTTCGTGCTTGAACCCCTAATAATAATAATAATAATAAAAATCCTAACAAAAACAATAGGGTTTCAGCACTTCGTGCTTGAACCCCTAATAAAAATCCTAACAAAAACAATAGGGTTTCAGCACTTCGTGCTTGAACCCCTAATAATAATAATAATAATAAAAATCCTAACAAAAACAATAGGGTTTCAGCACTTCGTGCTTGAACCCCTAATAATAATAAAAATCCTAACAAAAACAATAGGGTTTCAGCACTTCGTGCTTGAACCCCTAATAATAATAATAATAATAAAAATCCTAACAAAAACAATAGGGTTTCAGCACTTCGTGCTTGAACCCCTAATAAAAATCCTAACAAAAACAATAGGGTTTCAGCACTTCGTGCTTGAACCCCTAATAATATAAATCCTAACAAAAACAATAGGGTTTCAGCACTTCGTGCTTGAACCCCTAATAATAATAATAATAATAAAAATCCTAACAAAAACAATAGGGTTTCAGCACTTCGTGCTTGAACCCCTAATAAAAATCCTAACAAAAACAATAGGGTTTCAGCACTTCGTGCTTGAACCCCTAATAATAATAATAAAAATCCTAACAAAAACAATAGGGTTTCAGCACTTCGTGCTTGAACCCCTAATAATAATAATAAAAATCCTAACAAAAACAATAGGGTTTCAGCACTTCGTGCTTGAACCCCTAATAATAATAATAAAAATCCTAACAAAAACAATAGGGTTTCAGCACTTCGTGCTTGAACCCCTAATAATAATAATAAAAATCCTAACAAAAACAATAGGGTTTCAGCACTTCGTGCTTGAACCCCTAATAAAAATCCTAACAAAAACAATAGGGTTTCAGCACTTCGTGCTTGAACCCCTAATAATAAAAATCCTAACAAAAACAATAGGGTTTCAGCACTTCGTGCTTGAACCCCTAATAATAATAAACGGAGCAATTCCAAGAGGGTCCTCACACCATCGGTGCTCGGGCCCTAATAATAAACGGAGCAATTCCAAGAGGGTCCTCACACCATCGGTGCTCGGGCCCTAATAATAATAATAATAATAATAATAAACGGAGCAATTCCAAGAGGGTCCTCGCACCATCGGTGCTCGGGCCCTAATAATAATAATAATAAACGGAGCAATTCCAAGAGGGTCCTCACACCATCGGTGCTCGGGCCCTAATTAGAAAAATCAGCCACATTAAAAAAGTTAACAGCTTAAGTCATTTGTGGATTAATGCGTATTAGAGACGCGAACCGTTTAAAACGATTCAGTTCGATTTGATGAACTGGTTTAAGAAGATCCGGTTACATCGAATGATTCGTTCGCGAACCGGATATCCAGACTGCTTTGTTTTGAACTCTCTCTCACAACAGACACGGAAGAGAAGACAATGCTGAATAAAGTCATAGTTTTTGCTATTTTTGGACCAAAATGTATTTTCGATGCTTCAAAAAATTCTAACTGACCCTCTGATGTCACATGGACTACTTTGATGATGTTTTTCTAACCTTTCTGGACATGGATAGTAGACCGTACACACAGTTTCAATGGAGGGACTGAGAGCTCTCGGACTAAATCTAAAATATCTTAAACTGTGTTCAGAAGATAAACTGAGGTCTTACTGGTTTGGAACAACATGAGGGTGAGTTATTAATTACATAATTTTCATTTTTGGGTGAACTAACGCTTTTTACTAATCCAAGAGCGGTTATTGACCGTGCATGCATACAAGGATGAACTTTACATGATTTATGTATTCTTTTGTTTCATTATTAAAATGAAAGTTATGAGCAATAATGGTCAATAATTATCTTCTTTTTTGTAATATTGAAGCCTCTGTAATGATTTCCATTTTTTATTTTATAATTTGTTTTTGATTAAATTGAATTATTTGACCGAAAGGACAAAATATTTAATGATATAAATAAGCCTTTAACCTCTTGCTGCTCCATGGCATGTCTAGGCTCATGAGCTTTTGGCACGAACCTAGTAGAGTATTTACATCTCTCTGTCTGACCCCTGTGGCCTGTAAATTGTCCATTGCTGTTCCCCTTTATGTTTTGAACTTATTCTAATGCAAGTTGTTGGATTGAATGTGAGTTGAACTAATTGTTTTCTCTTTTTTTGTTTATTTCAGGAGCTGAAGGCCCCCAGTGAGGGAAGCTAGCTGTCTTGGTCCTGTGGTGGTGTGTTTCTCTCACAGAGTGTTTGTCATTGATATCTGCGTCTCCCTCACTTAGAGTGTGTGTGTGTGTGTGTGTGTGTGTGTGTGTGTGTCTTTATCACATGGTGGGGTCCTCAACCTGTAAGCCCAGTCACAGCGTGGGGACCAAAATTTTTGTGGGGACCAAAAACCTGGTCCCCACAAAAATAACCTCATTTTCAGTGAAAGGAAGGTCAATGACATGCCCTGTACAGTTTTCAGGGGTAACCTCACAATGCACAAAAACCAACGGTTTGTGCTTAGGTGTGCTTAGGACGGGGTAACTCAGTACTGGCCCCTAGTGCCACAGGATGGTATAGCCTTAACACACACTTTTCAATTTCAAACACACTGGACTAAATGCGCATGTGCAATCAGCCATCTTTCATGTAGGCTAATTATGACTTAATTAATTGCTAAAGCTAAGCTCATTTTAGGGAAACTTAACCAATGCATTGATAACACAGGCTTTTTTTTATTAAGTGCTGAATAATGATAACATTATATATATTTTCATTTTTCATTGAAAGATGTATTTTAAAATGTAGATTTTCCATAATAATCATATAATAATAATTATAATAATAATAATTTAGTTATTAATAATATAATAATTATTATTTATATAGCTAATTAGTAATAAATAATAATTTAGTCTTATGTTAAGCATTGTTCTGGGCTGCGTTTCTTATGAGACTTTTGGGAAACAGCCCTGTTTGAACGCATTGTCGGCAGTGTTTGAAGGCTCTCTGTAATTGATTGGTTCTGACTTGCAGCATTTGCGTGTGTTCAGATCAGTGTCAGATGAGCAGGATTGTATATTGTACGCATTAAATTTCTTTTAAAATAAACAAAATCACAGGTTAATCACTGTAGTATCGATAGGTCTAGTTTTATTTGAGTATCGATATTATCGATACTTGACGTCAGTATCGATACGCCCATCCCCCATCCCTGCTCCACACGACACGAGGAGAGAAAGGATTATCAGCACTCGAACTCGAAGGCCTTTTCGGTGTCAGCAGGCAAGACTGGTTTCAATTTAAAAAGGTAAGTTATGCCTATGTGACTTAATGATTTATTCCAGTGTACGGAGCCAATTTGATATGATTTAAGTACAACATGAAAACGGTTAAAAGCATGAAACTTTTTTTTTACCAGGTAAAAGCTCACATTTAAACTTGAGTCAGTGCTAAAGTTTAGGTAACATTACCTTAGTGCTCATCAAAATAAACGTCACGTTTCTTACAAATAACATCAGTAGTTGTGTTTTAAAAATGTTAAAAAGCAACAGAGTTAACCTAGCATACTGCATGTTTTCTCTTCCCTAATTAACATTAAGCCAATTGACTAATTAACGTTAACTCTTTTTAGCAGCAGCAGGCACCTGCCTGGTTAAAAGTTGTTTTTAATCTTATTTTGAGTAGATTGACGTTAAACCTTTTTACTAAATTTATCCAGTAACCAGCCGTTTTAGCCATGTTTCAGAATTGTTCTCTATTCATATACAAATTGACTGAAACTAGAGACACCTGGCAGTTCACGAGCATGCACGGACCTATGGCAAGCCGTAACGTTACTAACTTTTATTCATTTCCAGGATACTAATTCTTGATATCAGCAATTCAATTTTTACTTGTTAAAATTATATTTTTTGATATTAGTTATGATATTTAGTTATTGATATCAGGAATTAGATTTCTACTATAATAATGGCAATTTTTGATATCAGAAATTAGATTTCTACTATAATAATGGCAATTTTTGATATCAGAAATTAGATTTCTACTATAATAATGGCAATTTTTGATATCAGAAATTACATTTCCACTAGTAACAATTCTTGATATCCACAATTCAATTTTCACTGTTTAAAATGTTAGTTTTTGATATCAACAATCTAATTTCAACTAGTAAAAACTATAATTCTTGATATCATTCAGAAGAGTTATATTTGACAGATTATAGCTCACCTAGTACTTTTTACCTCTTAAAATTACAAGATCAAGATTTGGTTGTCTAATGTTAAGATAATATAAATAATTTTAAGTGTAAGATTTATGGGCTATTGGTCTAAAACTGCACTGTTTTTTTAATGTAGGATTTCCAATGGCCACACGAAGAAGGAAACCACCAACACAGGATGCCATAGAACATGCTGTGAAGGCCCTTGACAAGACAGCAGAGTTAGAAGTGCAATACATTAACTCTTTTAAAGGTATGTGACTTTGTTATGAATTGTTTTTAATAAATTGCTGTTCTAGCAGAACCCCTTGCCTATACCCTGGGGTTTAGTTTGGAAAATAAATGGAAATTATAGAAATGGCAGTGTATTTCGTTCTCCCATCCTCACGACTATTGATAATTATCTTTGAATTGGAGTGATAAAGGAAGCGGCATGACATTAGTTCTGGTCTGGTGGGTGTAACTGAATTCAGCTGTACAAACCAAAGCTAAAAAATGATTACTCACCTTTGTAATGTAGTTATTATAACCTTTTATCAATGATGTAATTTCATATAAGTACTGATGTGATGAGAAAAAAATAGCTCCTGTATATGCAGCTTATAGGCATAAAGCTAATATTTTACTGTTTTTAGACTTTTGACCAGCACACATATGCAATGCAATATTAATCATGAATAAAAATGGTATTGAGCAGTATTAAAACTTTGAACTTTCACTGTATATTGCAGTGCAAGTGAAATTTTGGATTTGGGTCGAATTCAAAACTATAATTATGAAGATAGGCAAATATATGACCCCCACCCCCCCGGTAGACTACTCAAAAGGTTATTTCAAGGTAGGCAGGTCTGTATACTGTAAGTGTAAAGGCTGCAACAGTGTAATGGTATCTGTGTGTGTGCACTAGGTCGAGGGGTGTTTGCCAAGGCCCGTTTCAGAAAAGGAGACTTTGTGGTGGAGTACAGAGGAGAATTAATCGATTCTAAAGAATCTCAGAGGAGGACGAGGAAATATCACAATAGATGTGGTGTTTTCATGTTCGACTTCTACTGGCAAGAAAAAACATGGTGGTAAGGCTTAGATGGAATTTTTCCTATCAATTGAGTTCATGTTGCAAACAAATGTGTGATAAAAAAAAAAGAAATTCTTGTTTTTTGCAACTTTAGCCATCATTTAGCAGCTTGTGTTGTGTATCTGAAGTTTTCTTTTTGAGGACTGATAAAAAATTGCAATCATAATGTAATTTTATTAAGCCTAATCTGTACTTTTTTTGTTTGTCATCTTTTCAAAGTGTTGATGCAGCTAGAGAAGATGGCAGCCTCGGGCGACTGGTTAATGATGACCACAAGCATCCAAACTGCAAAATGAAGAGGGTCATAACGGAGGGCAAACCACACCTCTGCCTATTTGCTTTGAAGGACATTTATGAAGGAGAAGAAATAACATATGACTATGGTGGAACTGATTGGCCTTGGAGGAAACAGGTTTGTCAAAAATGTGTTGCTGTTCCGGTAAAAAATGATTATGAATATTGGCTTTGTTGTAAAAAAAGTCAGAATGGTATATTTATTTTACCCAGATTTAAACCAATACTGGTATTTCTGCCTCAGATTAGTTTTGCCTAGTTCAGGATAACTTGTAAACAACGTTTAAAAGATTGAATCATCAAATCATCATCTAAAAGACCAAATCAATTTAAATTTTATAGATATACATTGTGTATATTACACTTACCTCAGGCCATCCTTAAAAATATTTTGGTTTGCAGTAACAGTAATAAAAAAAATAAAAAAAAGGTACAAAAATACAAAAATGTATCCTGTGTGACTGGTTTTCCGCCCTTTTTATTTATTTAACAATGCATGCACACATGATGCTGTTTTGTTTATAGTTCTTTAAGCAACTTAATTAATAATAATTGGATCATAAACATTATTTTAAATATGTTTTTTTCACAGTCATGTATTCTAATGCTTTGAATAAACATGCAGTAATATTTTGGTCGATGCGCTATCTTGAGCCTCAGAGGAGAAGCAAAAAGCTTTTCTTCACCCTAACTGAAATTATGCATTTATTATTCGAATACAACTCGAATTTTGATCATATTTAAGTAAAAAATTCAGCTATTTTCAGCTATTTTGACAGCCCTAGGCGATTCAAGTCCGAAACTGTATGAGACTGAATACCGGCAGAATTCACATTTCTGTTGTAAAAGAAACATTGTGCAGAAGTATTATTTGCTGTTATGCGTGTTTGTCCGAAGCTGCAGTTGCTGTGTGACGCCTGTTCAAAAAAAAAAAAAAATCTTGACGCGCTCTGAGAAAAGGTCGTTAAAATCACTTTCTTATTTTCGTTTTCTAAACTTGTGTTGGTTGATTCGTGCAATAGATTTTCGAACATAAAGTGACAGTCGACACGGTCACGGTTTAAGACTAGAGAGGAGAATGGATGGGAAAAGATCTGGGCACAGTTTTTCCAGAACTTTGTGCCAAGTTAAAGCGGTGTCGAGCTGTTTTAATGAATGTTTTAGATGTATTATGGTGCCTGAACCCGTATGACTTTGAACAGTGACCGCGAACATTTAGTTTACTGCAGCCGCAGCCATCATTACCAAGCACGAACCGTTGACTCTGAAAGTGAGTATGAGACAAAGCGAACGCACAGGCCACAGTGTGACATCCGTAAACACAGATGATGTCAAGGGTTTTTTTTTTTTATTAAAGAAGATAGCCTTCATTTGTATGTAGGCCTAGGCAATTTATATATTCATAATACTTACTTAAATATAATTAATAGTATTTTATTGCGTCTGTATTAGTTGTTTTAAGACTAAAAACATAATTGGTCGGTCTTAACGCAAATTTACAATCGGCAAGTCGGTCGGACTAAAAGCAAAAAAAATAAAAAATTGAGTCGGTGCTAAATTGACAGGGTCGGTCGGGTTACGGCAAATAAGAATATTTTTAAGGATGGCCTCAAGTGTCCTAACACAACCACAGTTCCTTTGTACCTATTATTGAAACTTCTAAAGTCTAAACATATACAGTCTACAACATGTGTCATTGAACTTGAGATCAGTTTGCTTTGTCCAAGTGGTACAAGCTGTTGGCTACAGGTGAATTCAGTCCTGCCACACTTCACTGTTACTGCTTCCTCAACTGTAATGGTTACAGCTGTCTTATAGCAGGCAACATACATATGACACAAATCACAGCCAACTTGAACCCATCAAAAGTAACTTGGATTTAGCCTCAGATACAGGACACATGTAAACATTGCTACCACATGCATGTCTCCTGTCTCTCACATGTGTTTGTTGTGTTTGCACTGATGTAATGCTACTGCTAACCATCTACTCCATAATAATGTTTAACTCACTCTTCAGGAGGACAAACAATCGGATGCCACTGAGTCTTTTGAGCCTGACATCTTCAGAACAACCGAACAGACTCCTCAGAGGTCATCCAACGTCAAGACACAGGTACTAGTTTCTCTCTTTTATGGTCTTTCACTGGTTCAGACTTTAGTAATACCATTCCAACAAAAACTTCCCAGATATACAAAAACTATCCCAGAGGTAGCCAAATAAACACCAATATCAAGTTATTTTTCTGATTGAGTGTAGGTTCCTTGCCGCTGTCGCCTCTGGCTTGCTTAGTTGGGGACACTTCATCTACAGCGATATCGTTGACTTGATTGCAAATAAATGCACAGACACTATTTAACTGAACAGAGATGACATCACTGAATTCAATGATGAACTGCCTTTAACTATCATTTTGCATTATTGACACACTGTTTTCCTAATGAATGTTGCTTAGTTGCTTTGACGCAATGTATTTTGTTTAAAGCGCTATATAAATAAAGGTGACTTGACTCAACTTGACTAAAGTCGTGGCCAAAAGTTTTAAGAATTACATAAATATTGGAATTTGGAAAAGTTGCTGCTTAAGTTTTTATAATAGCAATTTGCATATACTCCAGAATGTTATGAAGAGTGATCAGATGAATTGCATAGTCCTTCTTTGCCATGAAAATTTACTTAATCCCAAAAAAACCTTTCCACTGCATTTCATTGCTGCATTAAAGGACCTGATGAGATCATTTCAGTAATCGTCTTGTTAACTCAGGTGAGAATGTTGACGAGCACAAGGCTGGAGATCATTATGTCAGGCTGATTGGGTTAGAATGGCAGACTTGACATGTTAAAAGGAGGGTGATGCTTGAAATCATTGTTCTTCCATTGTTACCCATGGTGACCTGAAAAGAAACGCGTGCAGCCATCATTGCGTTGCATAAAAATGGCTTCACAGGCAAGGATATTGTGGCTACTAAGATTGCACCTAAATCAACAATTTATAGGATCATCAAGATCATCATTCAAGGAAAGAGGTTCAATTCTTGTAAAGAAGGCTTCAGGGCGTCCAAGAAAGTCCAGCAAGCATCAGGATGGTCTCCTAAAGAGGATTCAGCTGCGGGATCGGAGTGCCACCAGTGCAGAGCTTGCTCAGGAATGGCAGCAGGCAGGTGTGAGCGCATCTGCACCCACAGTGAGGCGAAGACTTCTGGAAGATGGCCTGGTGTCAAGAAGGGCAGCAAAGAAGCCACTTCTCTCCAAGAAAAACCATCAGGGACAGATTGATCTTCTGCAGAAAGTATAGTGAATGGACTGTTGAGGACTGGGGCAAAGTCATATTCTCCAATGAAGCCCCTTTCCGATTGTTTGGGGCATCTGGAAAAAGGCTTGTCCGGAGAAGAAAAGGTGAGCACTACCATCAGTCCTGTGTCATGCCAACAGTAAAGCATCCTGACACCATTCATGTGTGGGGTTGCTTCTCATCCAAGGGAGTGGGCTCACTCACAATTCTGCCCAAAAACACAGCCATGAATAAAGAATGGTACCAAAACACCCTCCAACAGCAACTTCTTCCAACAATCCAACAACAGGTTGGTGAAGAACAATGCATTTTCCAGCACGATGGAGCACCGTGCCATAAGGCAAAAGTGATAACTAAGTGGCTCGGGGACCAGAATGTTGAAATTTTGGGTCCATGGCCTGGAAACTCCCCAGATCTTAATCCCATTGAGAACTTGTGGTCAATCCTCAAGAGGCGGGTGGACAAACAAAAACCCACTAATTCTGACAAACTCCAAGAAGTGATTATGAAAGAATGGGTTGCTATCAGTCAGGATTTGGCCCAGTAGTTGATTTCAGAGGTCCTGAAAAAGAAGGGCCAACACTGCAAATACTGACTCTTTGCATAAATGTCATGTAATTGTCCATAAAAGCCTTTGAAACGTATGAAGTGCTTGTAATTATATTTCAGTACATCACAGAAACAACTGAAACAAAGATCTAAAAGCAGTTTAGCAGCAAACTTTTTGAAAACTAATATTTATGTAATTCTCAACTTTTGGCCACGACTGTAGTTGTAGACGCAAGCTCAAAGGGACATAATGAAATCACTTATGCGATTACATTCTATTTGGCCAAAGATATGCCCATTTACACAGTAGAAAGAGAAGGCTTCAGGAAGCTTTTGAATGCACTGGTCAAATGATATGAAATCCCATCATGCGCCTACTTTTCACAGGTAGCTGTCCTGCAGTTATATTTTTGTCTTTTTTGAACATCTGTGCTTTTGTCAGTGGTCCCGTTTAAACGTCTGTTAAAAGCAGGCTGTCATTTCGTCAGCTACAGCTACGTGTATAATAGATATAACAGCAGAAGAATGATAAATGCCCAGGAAGTTCTGCCAGTGACATGAGTGAAGGAGAATTGGATGAGAGAGAGATTACTGCAGGCATGGGTGCGTAATTCTGTGTGTGTGAACGAGAAAAAGAGAGAGCACTCGTTTTATTTATTCTCATAGCAAGGCAAACTAAGCGATTATTACCAAAACTTTATGGCAAGGCTAGCAGACCCAAGTGCAGGACTAAGAATGGGATTAGTTACAAAAGAGGAATATTTATTGCAGGGTTCAAAGGATCTAATATTGCGCGGGTGAAGAGCGAGGCAGAGTGAAAATAGATGCATGCCGAACCGGGTTGGTGGCTGCTGTTCAGAGCAGGGGTAACCGTAGCTGAGAGTCCAGAGTGAGCGAGTCTGATCCAGTAGATCCAGAGCAGAATCCGGGAATAGTTTAGCTGGGCGGGGGTCCAGGCGGAGAGCAGACGGGATCCTTAACACTTAACTAAACAATGCGTTATTATGCATAATGCTCTTTTAACTTTTATTATAGCAAGTAAATGCTCTTCCTCTACATTCGGCCTAATATAATTATTTAAATGTGTTCATTTATATTGTTGAAGCCTACAGTTTAGCCTAGGGCTGGGCGATATATAAAAAAAAAAAATATCTCTATTGTCAATGTTTACGATATTCGATATATATCTCGATATGTTTGCATTTGCATTTAAATAATAAAAAATAAAACATGATTTTCTTTTGCCCATTTAAAACAAAAACAATAAAACTATTTAGATTAAACGGCTAATTTAAGCAGTTAAAAAAATCTAGACCAAGAGATCACTTACTGCTTTTTATTAATGAATACACATAGGCCTATATGTAACTGAAGCAGTGCAAATTAAGTAACAGTTACAGAAAGTGCATTCTGTCAACTTTTTAGTGCATGCAATTCACAATTTAAACTATGCAACTGGGATAAGTATTTTATTTAAATTTTTTTAACAAGTTTTTAAGCTAAGAACACAAGTCTGTCAACTGTCTGTGGTTTTCAGAGAAGCTCTGTGGCATGAAACTATGGTCCTACTGACACTAAAAACCCTCTTAGATGGGGAGCTAGTTGCTGAAGCACATAGCTATTTCTTATATATAAATATATATATAAATGAATACCAAAGACTTTTGCATTCTCTCTGTCTATATTATGGAAACTGGTAAACATATCAGTGAAATTCCCCAATAGTAATTCCAAATGGCCATAGCCTATGTTTCTCTATTCAAACATCAGCTGTCGAGTAAGTGCATTTATTTTGCGATCACAAACGCAAACAATACAGTTGAGATCTCACGACAGAACACAGACCGGCTGAACGATGCTTTCATTAGATCGCTCAATTCCAGCTTGTTAGATTTTTTCAGATTATCGTCCGCTGCTCTTCCGCAATGAGGAGTGAGCACGTGCGCATGGTTGCCAGATTGCTTTAAATAAGCAAACACGGGGCAGAAAATGTATCCTTGTAACAGTGGAGCTCTGATTGGGAGATTTAAACTCTTGTTATCTGGCAACCGCTATCATTACAGCTCTCGTAGTAGAGGGGCGTAGAGCAGTTAGCAGTTACAGGTTCCTTTTTTGGACATTCGGCGCGTTCTTTTGGGAAAGTATGCTTGAATTTGAAATATTCGATATTCCCGTCGTCGTCGTACATCGTCGTCAAAATTTTTCCGATATTATCGCTAATATTCGATATATCGCCCAGCCTTAGTTTAGCCTATTGATTAATGTTAAAATGTAGGCTATATGACTGTTTTGATCTGTAATGAAATTAAGCATTTAACACAGCTGAGGACTTCATTTTGTTTTCCCTTTGATTTGAACTGGAGCGTTACGTTCACTGCTGTGAGCGGAGGTCAGGCGCGTGAAAAAAAAAAAACCTCCAATATTTGAATCTCAATTTGAAAATCAAATGTTTACCTAACAATGAAATATTCAGGTTCGGCCCTAGTCATTTCCACTTCTAAAATTGCAGTATTGTACTTGCTATATATTTAAACCATTCTTATGCCACATGTCTGTTTTATTGAAAAATATGAAGATTAAGTGTGGGTTTCCAGTGTTTTTGAAATACCATTTGATGTACATAGGTATACATTTATGTATCTGTGTGGTCATTCATATCTTATGTCTTTCTTTGATGTTCTATAGTGCCCACACGATCCAGAACCCTTACCTTCAATGAACAAAGTTGGAATGAATCCTTCCCTGGTGGACTACACAGATTCTGATGAATCTCAGAGTCCAAGCACAAATCATGACCAGTTTAATTCAAGCTGCCAGGTATTGTTTTTTTTTAGCATTTGCATGTATTTGTACAGGAATGGTTACCGAAATATAGTATCAGAAAGCTCAGACATTATTGGTTCTGCTTTCAGTACCTATTTTTCCCTTGTCCTTGTGTTTAAATGTTAATTACATATTTTTCAACACTCTAGACATGGTGTCCGACTTCTTAGTTCGAATTAAGCCTCACCCACCAGGACAGAGATTATGTTCCAAGGCTGAGGAGGACCAAAAGCGTACAGGTAAGCAACTCAATATCTAGAAGATGGATGTACATACTTAGAATCTTGTACGTAACCGAAAAGTAATGTTTAATCAGTGTCCTGACATTGACTTCACTTTTTCTTTTCTGAAGATGAACCGAAAGGTTGAGTTTGCTTCAGATGAGCTTTTTGACCTCACCTCAGGCAGCAGTGGAGAGGAATATATTCCTCACAGTAGTGAGGATTCATCTGAAGGTACAGACACAAGCGAAGTCATTCAACCAGTCAATCAGAAAGAGAGCATGCTTAGATTTCCAATCCTAGGGAAATATGCTGACATCCGAGAACTGAACGATGTGTCGTCAAAGCAAATCCTTAACAGAGGACGCTCACCTTCAAGAAGAGGGGGCAACTCTGGTGTGAGACGTAAAAGGCAATGTTCAAGCAGTTCAAGACGTGCATCCTACCCTACAACACAAGCAAGTAGTGGTCACTCAACAAAACGGAGTGGAGACCCTGAATCTGTATTACAGAATACAACAGCTGATCTGGAGAAAGATCTTCCTGAAAGTGCCTCTTCCCTCCATACAGAAGATGTAGCTGATGGTTCACTTTCCATATCTGCTGTCTGTAAAAAGGAGAATGGGTCAAGAATGTACAACAAAAAACAATACTGTTTGTACTGTAGGGAGGGATTCGTAAAAATGGCAAGGCATTTGGAGCGTGCTCATAAAGATAAACCATAGGTTGCACAGGCTCTGTCCTTTCCAAAAGGCTCCAAAGAAAGACGAATGCATATGGAATATTTGAGAAACAGGGGCAACTTTGCACACAATGTGGATGTATTAAATGCTGGTGTTGGAAATCTTGTTCCTCGCAAGCAACCAAGGAAGGATTGTCAAGCACAGAATTTCCTGCATTGTATACATTGTCATGGTTTCTTCACAAAGAACGTTCTTTGGCGGCACATGATGACCTGCAAGTTCAAGCCGAGTGTTCCACAAAAACCTGGCAAAACTCGTGTCCAGGCCCTCTGCGCATTTGCTGTACCTCCACCACCTGGTGTCAAGGTGGAATTTTGGAAGCTGCTAAACAACATGGTTCAAGATGAAGTTTATTCTGTACTGAAATCGAATTTCTGTATCATGGAGTATGGTGAGCATTTGTATAACAGGCTTGGATATGATGTTGGCAAACATGAATACATCCGTCAGAAACTGAGAGAGCTAGGAAGGCTTCTGATATGCTCAAGAAAAAACACTTCCTTGAAGACCATTAAAGATCACATCAAACCTGCCAATTTTATGCAAGTTGTGGAATCAGTAAAACTCTTAGCAGGCTATGACAGTAAAACCCATGCATACAGGTGCCCAAGTCTAGCTCTCAAAATTGGACACAACTTGACAAAGATTTCAATGCTTCTTGAAAGCCATGCAAATCTACAGAACGACTACAGTGCTGCAAAAGATGCTCGTACATTCCGCAGAGTGTATGAAACCAGATGGAATGAACTGATATCAGCCGCATCACTGAGAACTCTTCAGGAGTCTAAGTGGAATACTCCTCTGTTGCTTCCATTCACAAAAGATGTCCAGACTCTCCATTCGTATTTGGATGTGCAACAACAAGATCTTCACAGTAAACTGTCTACAGAGGTATCCCCCCAGACGTGGGCAAAACTGGCAAAGGTCATTTTGGCACAAGTCATTTTGTTTAATCGACGAAGAGCTGGGGAGGTGTCAAAAATGACCCTTTCTGCATATGTATGTCAAAATCCATCCGACCCACATGAAGATGTGAATGAAGCCCTCTCAGATCTAGAGAAGAAACTCTGTCAGCATTTCAGCAGGATTGAGATAAGAGGAAAAAGGGGAAGAAAAGTTCCTGTGCTTTTGACCCCAGTGATGAAGCAAGGACTGGATCTGCTTGTCGGCACACGGCAGGAATGTGAGGTTCCTCGAGAGAATGTATACCTATTTGCAAGACCATCGGCTTTGTTACCGTGGGTCTGATTGCCTTCGACACTTTGCCAAGGTCTGTAGTGCAAAAAGTCCTGAAAGTCTCACTTCTACAAAACTACGCAAACAAACAGGAACACTGTCTCAAGTTCTCAACCTCAGTAATACAGAGCTGGATCAGTTAGCGGATTTTCTTGGGCATGACGTTAGAGTGCACCGGCAGTTCTACAGACTTCCTGAAGGCACCCTCAAACTTGCAAAAATTAGCAAAGTCCTCATGGCTCTGGATCAGGGACGCCTGGCAGAATTCAAGGGCAAGACACTGGATGACATTAACATTGATCCCGAAGGTACTTATTATTAGGACTGTCAATTACTTAAAATATTTATTGTCCATAGTTCACTCACGATTATCCGCAGATTAACAGTGCATTTTTTTTATCTGTTCTAAATGTACCTTAAAGGGATTTTTTTCAGCATGACATGTTTTTATGTTTCTGCTTGTCAAGTTGCTAGTTGTTTCTGATTCTATACAAAAGGCCACGGTCAGAGTCGTTGCTATGGAAACTATACGCTGTCTGGTACTGTTGCAGCAGTGTAGGTTTTAGAAAGTTGCAGACTGGTACGTTGCAAGTCACGAATCTTTGGTGTGAACTGGCCCATTTCTGCTTAAGGAGTTTTGTTTCTGCTCGCCATACACAGCGGTACTGCTGCACCTCTTCGACGGTCATAATTACTGAACGCACATGCATTAATCATGTGTGGGGCTGCAGCTAAAATAATTTTAGTTATCGAGTATTCTATAGATTACTACATCGATTTGTTGAGTAATCGTATAAGAAATACTTTTGCTAGACAGCAACACAAACTCACCACCCAACCAGGCGGAGAACAATAAACGTACATGTATACAAAAAAATTGTGCCTTTAAAAGAAATTTGGGTTAATTCGTTATCACGTTAACTTTGAAAGCCCTACTTATTTAATTTTTCTTCACAGATTTCAACATGAACACTTCATGTCTCATACATGTTTTTCTTTTGGTGTAATTGGGAGCGTGTCTGGATCGAATGAATTACATTGGGCTTTCACTAACGGTCATTCTTTTCCCTTCACAGAAAATGTGCTCTGACACACCTTTTTTTTTCTAGCTACTTGATCCAAATACTTAAGGTCCTTGTTCAAAAATCTTAATTTGATAAACTGTAATTACTGAAGTAATATGAATGATTAACTTGGAGAATGTCATTTGCCCAAATTGTGAATGTGAATTTTTCACATTTTTCACTTTTGCTTCACTAGCAGACTGTAGTGGACAAAACAGAGTTCAGTCAACAAACACAGTACAGTTATGAAAGTGTCAGAGTTTGAAATCTCCATTAAAAAATGCCCAGATTGGCTTTGATACCGATTATATATTTAGGATCCGCATGGGCCATCTCTAATATACTGTTGTATGACTAATACGTCTTAATTGTTATTTTCTGCATTTTGTGTTTTTCTGATTTTCAGAGAGTCAGGTTACAACTACTCGGAGGGAAGAGAATGACACAGCAGTGCCAGATGTCAGTGAGAGCAAATCCCAAAAGAGGGATAAAGGTTAACTTTTTAGATCTCAATTATTTACATTTTGATCAATATGCCCTATGTCTGTTTCATATCAAACTTTGTCACTGTATTTTAAAGAGACTGCTGAAAACTGTAATATTTATGTGCCACATTCTTTGTTATAACCAACCTGTACAGGTCGTCAGCCTTTCAAGAGAAAGATGTGGGAGAAAGAGGAGATCCTTGCTGTTAAGAAGCACATGATGTCCTTCATCACTTCATGCCGTGTTCCAGGAAAAAGTGACTGTGATAAGTGCCTTGAACTGGAGAAAGTAGCACTTAAAAAGAGAAATTGGCTGGCCATTAAGTTCTACATTAAGAATCGAATCACAGCTCTCAAGAACAAAGTTTAAAATGTTTCTGTTGGCACTTATGCTTGTTATGTCACGTTTAAATTAAAACGTGTTGTTCATTTAAGACGTTGTTGAATGTTGGAATTAGATAAGTGGTACCCAGCACTAAGAAACGTTAAAGGGTTAGTTTACCCAAAAATGGAAATCCTGTCAGTAATTACTCTCCCTCATGTTGTTCCAACCCTGTAAGACCTTCGTTCATCTTCGGAACACAAATGAAGATATTTTTGATTAAATCTGAGAGCTGGATCACTCCTCCGTAAGGGATTGAAACTTGCCAGCCCATAAAAGTTATTAAAGACATCGTTAATATAGTCCAAGTGACTACAGTGGCCCAATCTTAAGTTTATCAAGCGACAAGAATACTTTTTGTGCACAAAAACCCCCAGACTTTATTCCACTATTCATTTCCTTCTCTCTGGGGCTCGAGTGAGTTCATGTAGTGTAACATCGTAGCGCTTCTGTGTTATACATCACACGTAGGCTCACTATTGGCCGACGCTGGTCATGTGTGTGATGTATTACACAGAAGCGCTAACCCTTTAAGATGTTGCTTGTAAAAAGAGCCTGTGAGTGTTTAATGGAGTAAAGATGACTCAATATTCCAGCTGTTGAAATTAAAATTTTGCAGTCAATCTATTGTTGTTACTATTCGTTGTTACTATTTGTTGGGATTTGTGTCCTGTAAAATGGTGACCTTAATTGTGACCTTTGTGTTACAAGGCTTCATATTGCACTATTGCTAATCAAAAACGAGCTCAGACATCCTGAGAAAGGGACTTATTTTCTGACAAAGGGAGTATGGAAACAGTTTACTTCGGTTGCACTTAGAAACTACACAACAGCATGTTGACTAATAATAATACTCTACCGGCCAACCTTTTCAACCTTACCAGTATATAATATAATTAGGTTGTACAATTACATAACACCAATTTTGCCAGAAATTATGCTCCAGCAGATATCTTCGCACATGACAGTTATAATTGGCTCTCAAAGTAAGTTTAACCTGAATGTGTGTCAAGTGGTACCCAGAAGACTGAAAAACCAGATAGTGTGTATATGTGGACCCCATTAATAACGAAATACCTGACAAGTCCCCAGGAAGCGGTTCCTAGTCAGGTCACTGAACTCTACTTGGTCTGAATCATCATTTGATGTGACATCTGTGTTTATGACCCCTCCAGTATGCTTCCTGATTTTTTTTGCTGCTGTAAAACCTTCAGAAAGGGTGGTTCCCAGATTGCATGATCCTGTCAGGTGGCCACAGAATGCCACAAAGACAAGGATGTGTGTGTGTGAAAGTGAGTGTTTGTGTGAAAGTGAGTGTTTGTGCGGGGCATAGTTGGGTGAGTGGTGTGTCTTAGGATACTCACTGTTCAGCTAGCTGCCCTACTGGTAAGCCTCAGCCAGAAAGTCTCTTGGTTTTCTTTATTGTCATGTTAATTTTTCCACTGCCTTTACTTTATGAAAAAACACCATTACATAAATTCATAAAAAAATCTTGTAGGAATCAGGGGCAGGGTTTGGATGTCCTTCCTTCACCCTCTCTATTAGACAACTCTAAAACAGGGTTTTCTATAGTAGGTGTTATGTCTATATCTGAATGTAATGCTCATTATTGCAAGTGAATTTATACTGTCACAGTTTTTAAGTTGCATTGTCTGGAGATTTTTACATTTTTCAGTCTCCAATTTCTGTTCAGTATTTGAATGTTTAAATTCATATATATATATATATATATATATATATATACTGAAATGTAATATGTTAACAAATATTAGAAATCAATGCATAGACATATATTGCAAATTAATATATTTACATAGTCTGATATCTAAATGTATTTACAGATATGGGAAATAAATATATGTAAATATTTACAACATAAAATATATTAACATATGTTTAATATATGTGGAAAATATTAAAGAGCAGACAAAATCAAATATTTAAAATATATTTACATATATTTTATAAAACATATTTTCTTCTATTTAAATGTAAGATATTTCAATATATAAAAATGTATTTATTTTAAATATATTTGTATCTATGTGACTTCTGTATGGGGCCGCAGCCCACTAGTTGAAAACCACTGCACTATACTATTTATACTTTATGTGGTGTAATATGGACCTGTGTCTGCAATGAAGCTTTATTATTATAATGTTGCTCTGTGAGCTATTTGGATTTTGCTCTACAGGTCAGCATGGATACCAAGACTGGTTCTATGCTCATGTTAAGCCCAATGTGTTTAGTATCATTGGTCTGATTGGCTGTACAGTTTGCCCAATTGGTTTTTAGAGACACAGGTAGCCTCCGCGATCGACAGTTGGAACAACAGCTCAATTTCCAATTCAGCTGACGTATATGCACGATTCCACGTCTCATTCCTGTAGTATTAATCATCTCTAGTGCATGCATTTAAAAAGAGCATGGGACTTATGTACAAAGCTTGCGTACACACAAAGCAGCTGCGCACGCCTCTTCTCATGCACACATTCAGATGTACAAAGACTACTTGAACGTGAGTGTGCAGTCATGTGATACAGGCCGTCTCTGTTTTCAATGCCTAATGAAGATCCGATGGGATTGAAACGTTGCGTTGTTTTCAAGTAAATAAATTTCCTTTTGGAGCATAAACAGGGGGCAGACCACCTCTTCTACTATATTTGATACCATTGATTTTTTTGGATGTGCACACCACTCTACTCTCTAATTTCAACAGGGGTGCCAATAAATATTTCATTATTAACATTGAAATGAAACTGAAGTGAAGTGACATTTAACAACGTGTTCTATGTATTCTTTATTGAAGATGGATTTTTTTGTGGACAGCCTGTTGAAGCTGGCTTCGCCAAAGAAAGCTAAAGGGTTGGTAATGCTATGACTAGAGTTGGGTTTGTTGGGTGTGCCTTTTTATATGATAAATTGACTTGATAGAGGCAAGAGTGCAGATAACATCAGTAGAACATGTGTGTTATGTGCCTAATGCAACTAATGCAAAAACAGGTAAAACCACACACTGTGTAGAGTAATGAGTAATGGCTTATGGCTAGAGCAATTGCTTATTTGTCAAACAATATGATGTTGTTCACTTAAGTCTCATGGTTTTATAGGTGATCTTTGTCTAAATATATGTTGGTTTTTGATGTTCACTAAAAATAATGTGTTATGATTGCACAGGCACTTCGTTTCAGTAGTAGAGCTGCAGAGGAGATGCTCTGCACCAGAAAAATTCTCTGGTCACCTCATGGTGACTTATTTGAGGAAGGCAAAGGGGGGAAAAAAGAGCTTGTGAGGGAATTGAAAGAGGCAGGGGTGCAGTGACATTTGTTGGCACAAACAGATTTTCCAGCAGTGGGACATGTAGAATGTGAATTGTTGGTGGTTTGCATTCAGTCAGCAACATGTAAGCACACACACTTATGACCGTAACTGTTGACAGCACAGGTACAAAAGGCAGGGTCACCAGTAAATACAAATGTGGCACTTACATCAGTGGTGTGAACAGTGATGAAATCACCATCAACGTGGTACTGTTTTTTGGCAACAATATCTCTAGCCATGTCAGCACATAGCTGTGCAATATCAATACATATCTATGCTTCAGTGATTGCTGATACAATATGTGTGCATACATTTCCCTTATCATACAATCCACCGTCACACTGGATCTTGACTAGATCCACAGTGTTCAAAGTTTAATCTGAGTTGGGCCCTGCCCATTTGCACAGAGCACATTCCTTTGCTCATTTGTCAGGATCTGCTGTCCCACTGTGTTCTTGGCTGATGTAGATGTTGATGCTGACGAGGAGATCCTCAGTCTTCCTGCGTCTGCCAAGTCGTCCAGGTAACTACATTAACAAAAGAGCATTTAGTCTGAGGATAACAGGCATTATTGTGTATAAAATTAAATATAGTATTGACCTTTTTAATCACACAAATTGATCATTTTTAATTCAATTCTGATTTAATTCCATTCATGCAGGACATGTAACAGTGGACAGTATTGTGAATATAGAATTAGTCGATTCAAGTATCTGAAAGATAACATTAACAAATTTACTTAACACTTACTCAAATGGCATGGCAATGGTGTGAACAAAATTAATGTGATAAACATCACAATAACGTTGTTCTGGCCTTACCAATAATATTTTTGAATATGACCACATAGCAAGTGAAGAAGTTGATCAACTCTTCTGTTTGACTCTCCTCTTAGTCTGGGCTACCAACTTTTGAGTTCAGATATATGTCATCTGGAAATACTTTTGTACTGTTTTTTTATGAAAAAGTTATGTAAAATAACTGCTCAGTGCCGCAAAACAAACAACTCTGCTAATGCTAATTTAATTCTATATAAACTATATAACAGCATAGGCCTATTAGTTACTAGCCTAAACTGGACTGAGACAGGGAGCGCCCTGTAACTCACTGACCTGCCTGCGTTCACAATTCACACAGTGCAGATGGAAGGGAGAATGGCTGACTACACTGTTTATGGGAATTCATTATGCATTTCCCTCACAATTGTCTGGTCTCTCTGCACGCTTTGCGAGATCATGCGGCGCAATTTTTTTTTTCTCACTACTGCACGAGTCTGCATGAGAATATGAGGGTGTGGCGTGAGAGCGTGAGAATTGGGTCAATTGCGTGAGTCTCACGCCGAATGCGTGAGAGTTGGCAGCCTTGCCTTAGGAACTGGTATTTAAGTGCCAGAAAAAAAATAAAAGGGGAAAACAATAATATACTGTTATGAGTAATTCATAGATTGAGAAAACAATACTTGCTCAGTGTTGGGGAGCTTGGATTTTGATATTGGAAACTTTGGAAATTATAACTTAATTTGTAAATACAAAAAAAAAAACTGTTCCAAATGTGACCAGAAAACTTGTGTTGAGTGGCAGATTAGAAGAGAAATGTGCCGTCTAGGGAACCAAATGTTCCCGATCATGAGTTACTTTTTGTTTTATATCATGCATTGTAATGTTTGAAAAAAACATGATTATCAATCTTTGAATACCTCTCTGCCTTGTTGTTGGTGTCACTGCTGTTGCGCTCAAACACTCGTCCAAAATTGGCCCATAGTGCTGCATGTTGAAGCCAGTGCACCTTCAGGTATGTTGTCACTCGATTGCTGCCAAGCTGGGCATCCAGGTCATTGCACACGCTAGTAGACACTTTCACAAAATCTTCCTCCTTGACAGGACCGGGCTAATATGGTCATACTTCCTGGTTCTAGTAAGAACTCTTGCTGCTGCATTTTGGACTAGCTGTAGTTTGTTTACCAAGCATGCAGAACAACCACCCAATAAAGCATTACAATAATCTAACCTTGAGGTCATAAATGCATGGATTAACATTTCTGCATTTGACATTGAGAGCATAGGCCGTAATTTTGATATATTTTTGAGATGGAAAAATGCAGTTTTACAAATGCTAGAAACGTGGCTTTCTAAGGAAAGATTGCGATCAAATAGCACACCTAGGTTACAAACTGATGACGAAGAATTGACAGAGCAACCATCAAGTCTTAGACAGTGTTCTAGGTTATTACAAGCGGAGTTTTTAGGTCCTATAATTAACACCTCTGTTTTTTCAGAATTTAGCAGTAAGAAATTACTCATCATCCAGTTTTTTTATATTGACTATGCATTCCATTAGTTTTTCAAATTGGTGTGTTTCACCGGGCTGCGAAGAAATATAGAGCTGAGTATCATCAGCATAACAGTGAAAGCTAACACCGTGTTTCCTGATGATATCTCTCAAGGGTAACATATAAAGCGTGAAGAGTAGCGGCCCTAGTACTGAGCCTTGAGGTACTCCATACTGCACTTGTGATCGATATGATACATCTTCATTCACTGCTACGAACTGATGGGGGTCATATAAGTATGATTTAAACCATGCTAATGCACTTCCATTAATGCCAACAAAGTGTTCAAGTCTATGCAAAAGAATGTTGTGGTCAATTGTGTCAAACGCAGCACTAAGATCCAATAAAACTAATAGAGAGATACACCCACGATCAGATGATAAAAGCAGATAATTTGTAACCCCAAGGAGAGCAGTCTCGGTACTATGATACGGTCTAAATCCTGACTGGAAATCCTCACATATACCATTTTTCTCTAAGAAGGAATATAATTGTGAGGATACTACCTTTTCTAGTATCTTGGACAGAAAAGGGAGATTCGAGATTGGTCTATAATTAACTAGTTCTTTGGGGTCAAGTTGTGGTTTTTTGATGAGAGGCTTAATAACAGCCAGTTTCTGGAAGCACCTCTTTTAGGAGCTTAGGTGGTATAGGGTCTAACATACATGTTGTTGGTTTAGCTGATTTGTATCATATTTTTACCTATTTAAAAAAAATCTTATGCTATTTGCTTGAACAGCTGGTTAATGAATTCCAGCCTTGTGGATTTTTGAATGTGTGTACTTTTACATGTCTACAGGTGTCACAAATTGGAGTGCTTTCTTTTCATACTACAAGGCAGAGTTCTACAAAATCTACAGACTGGAAACTTATATGCAGTGTGGAGACATATTCAAAAATTGTATTCCAGGTATGCAGTGTTAGTTGTTGCCATGTGGTGTTTTGCTTTCAATGATGAATTAAAACATTACAAAAATAATGAACATTGGAATATTTATTTTTTTCTTTCTTTGCTAAACCTGTAGGATATGTAGGTCGAGGAAGAAGAGGGGAACTCGACACCCACCCAGGCTTCTGCAGTGAGTTCTGCCAAATCTGTGCTGACCTTCTTTGAATGTTGTGTGCATGTAGTACAATAGATGCAAACTCCTCACCTTTCAGTGACAACTCACTTCTTTGAGGTTGAAATGGGTCACCTATGAGATTTGCATGGATCCAATGAGAGTGGATCTAACAAGGATAATTGTGATCTAAAGTGGGTAAATAAAGAACTGGTTGTTTCAATAAGTTGTGCATAGTATTTTCTTTACTCTATACTTCTTTACTTAAAAACTGTCTAAAAATGTAATACTTTATTTATTTGAGGTCTGAGATGTGGGAACAGTGAAGAGAGAGAGGTTGGGCAAATATTTTCTTACTGAAAATAGCCGGCATAGCACGTCATCTTTTACAACATAGAATTTTGACTATATGTTAGTCACATGCAGTTTTCTATTAATGTTCATGATCAGTAGATGAAAGCACACCTATTTTCTACTTGATTAGAAAATATGTAGTAGACACTTGATTTAATACCATTCCAATAAAAGCAGATGTGCCTTATTAATTTAAAGTCAAAGTGGACTACTGAGAGGGGTAAAGATTTAGCCGATCAAAAAACACACTTGTTTTTATTCTTACTTGTAACAAGAAACCACGGGCATTTCATGCATTGTGAAATGTATGATTCTGTTTTTTTATTTAGGTAGTTATAATGTTTTGAAATTAATACAAACGTTCATATAAATGTGTAATGATAAAAGACTTCCCAGTCATCGGGAAGAAGGAGGCGGGAACCGGCGGACAATCAAACAACATTTTAATAATTTAAAATAAACACAAAACAGCGCACCAGCCCCTCACGGACGACTGGTGCGCGCAAATAAAACCAAAACACAACTAAAAGCCCAGGCCTGGTCCTCTCTCGTCCTTCACTGTCGTCGCTCCAGTTTTATATCCTTCCATCTCCTCCATGGGCCTCGAGACCGGTGGGTCGAACAGGTGTAGTTCATCTCCAATCACTCCACCGGCCTCGCTCCCATGTCCCTCGGCCCCGCCCCACTCGTCACAAAATGAAAATATTAAAAGATTTGGTACTTGCCCATAATTATGTGCGCCTGATTTCAGTGTTTGCAACTAAGCATTTAAAGTGTTATTTAAAAAAAAAAATTCTTAGCAAGTTTATTTTTCTGTCAAAAGAATAACTTTACTTACGACGCGAATAAGTATGACGGGAATAAGTATGACGTTAATCTGCCATATGTCTAATCTAAATGCAGTGGGATGAGATCCAACTCCGCCCCCTGGACCTGGATCTAACTCCGCCCCCTGGATCTTGTGTTCTGCAGTGAGGGGCTACTGCGGTTTTTTGGGGGGTGATCAACTTTTTTTTTTTCTCCATGCACATATAAACAACATTAGTGTGTAGATTATAATTGCTCTTGTATATAATTAAAAGGAAAATAAAAATAATTAAAACAAAATTAAGTATATAAATTTGCCAAAGTCAGAAAAAAATTTTTTAAATGAAAGAAATATGAAAAATAAACACAAATTTAAAAAATAAAGAGGGGAGGATTCCAGTTATTGCATAACACCATATTTATCCTTAAAATAGTTATATGATCACTAACGTTCCCACCTTATGATTAGTGAAACATATTTTTAGAGAATTAAATAATTAAAAATAATTGTTTTAATTTTAAAACAAAATTGTCTACTTTACTTTAATCTTGTCTAAGGTATGTTATAATCGATCATAAAATATGTGAATTTGTCATTACATGAACAGAGTAAGGTATAAATATTTTATTAATTTGCCTAACTATAATCAACCAATGCAGGCGTTTTACCGTCTGTTTGTATGAATTTACTTCCATACATTAGAGATGTGGCTTAGGTTTAACTCGTACTATTTAAATTTATTTAATACAAGTTATTTAATCTGTATTAGTAATACGAAAGATAATATTTTTTAATTTGATCTCCGAAACAACATACTTCCGCCATTTTTGCACATGCGCACAACACATGTTACAAAAAGTTACACAAGAACACAAAGTAACCTTCCCAACACTGGACCTGAGACCTTGCCACTCAGACAAAGAGAATTGACAAAATCAACTGGGTGTTCATCTGGCATCACCTGATGACGTATTTTCTACTGTTGGGGAGGGAAAATCAAACGATGACGTATATGGCATAGGCGAGGCCTCTGACATCACACTTGGATGTGGGCGGGGGTTGGATGTCCACTGCAAGCTGCAGCGAGACGCTCCTCATTTTCTCACATGCGTCCAGGTAGTTTTTCTCACAAATGCAGTTGAGTAACTTCCTCTTCCAAAACAGTAGATGGCGCTAAGCCAGGGGATTAACCCAGTTATTATTACAGTTTAAAAAATTATATTTTAGTTTGATTTAGTCAACTCTCTTTGTCTGAGTTGCAAGGTGTCAGGTCCAGTGTTGCGAAGGTTACTTTGGAAATGTTATAGGTTACAGATTACAAATTACCTTATTTAAAATGTTATATGTAGTGTAACTGTTTCAGTGACTTTATTAAAGTAATGTAACTGATTACATTTGATAAGTTTTTGATTACTTTTCTAAATTTGCGTGTGAGAAAATCTGCCTGGGCACGTGTGAGAAAATCGAGCCAAAGTAACCTTCCCAACACTGGACCTGACACATTGCCATTCAGAAAAAGAGAGTTGACAAAGTCAAACTAAATTATAAACCCATATTGGATTTTAAAGGGTAACTACTGTTTTGGAAGAGGAAGTTACTCAACTGCATTTGTGAGAAAATCTTCCTGGGCGTGTGTGAGAAAATTGAGCCGAGAGATCTCGTAAAAAGCCAACATTTGTATGAACTAGATTTGGTATTTGTTCAAAGGTTAAATGCAATTTGTTGGATGGTTTTTATTTATTTGTGAAATATCATTTAGGCTCATTTATTTATATTTGTAAAACACAATATTACTCAACTACGTTTTCACTCAAATTGACCTTTGTATTTGAACATTGCTTTCTGTTTGTTTGTGAGTCGAGTATTCCTTTACAAAGCAGATCAAGTTTGTTTGTAAAATGCTGGATTTGTTTGTTTACTTATGGCAAAAAATTCGCTCCATATTCTAAACTCCAACACACTGAGCTCACCTACTCTGCTGCTACTCTGAAGCTCCTAACAGGAAGGGTTGAGAACAGAGAGTCAGACTGACTAAATCTTTTATGCAATTCCTGTACCCTAACTGTTGTTTGATATTTGCCACAATACCTTTATGACCTCTTCTGCTCCTAAGCCAAATGTCCACATTCTTTGTTTGTTTTCTTGCTTTCTTGTCAGTTGTGTCCAGTCTGATCATCTGCAGTGCAGTGATGTCATTAAGGATTTCTTCCTTGATGAACCTCTTAAATAGGCTCTGAGAACCTACAGTATACATGCATTATACATATGAACTATATAGGTCAATGTAAATACGGTATCTTAATAATATTGAATTTAAATAAAAACATCATAGATTACATCCATGGCATGTTATTTATTACCTTCATAAGCATGACCAGGACTTTGCTAATGAATGGCAACAGGCTAATCTGTCTGATATTTAGTCAGAAAGGTGGAGAACGTCCTGGAGACAGCCATGAAGAAGTGAAACTTGGCCATAATGAAAAGATCAGGATGTGCCTCTGCAAGGGAGTCATAGGATGATGTTCTTGGATTTGGAAGCTTTTTCTGTGTTACTGCATCCACATACATCCCGATCATTGGCCATACTGCAATAGCCCTGTCAATGACTGGTAGTTTTTCTATCCAACGATGCCCACAAAATGGCAGGGGAAACACAGATGTCTTGGTCAGAGTGCAGAAATCCTCTCTTCTAGCAGGGCTATTATGGAAAACTGTATGTAGTGCCCTGTGCACTTTCTCCATTTGCCATACACTAAAGCCACTTTTTATGGCATTATTGGGTGTGTGGAGACCACAGGTCCCAACCACAGTCAGCTGGGCATCTCCAAACGCCTCTGAATGTTCTTGCTGGAGAATTTCTAAAAACTTCCAGCTTACACTTGATCCATCCATGGAGATAAGACATCATGTTTCTCAAGTCAAGCTGCTGCACACACTCCTAGGAATAAAAAAAAGCAGACATTAACCTTACAATAGTCAACACATCTCATCTCTGACACAAAAAAAAATTAATCAAAATCTACAGTGAGTATAGGATATACTGACAAGTTTGTATATTTTATTAAAGAAATATTTCACCCAAAAATGAAAATTCTCCCATTATTTACTCACTCCCTTGTTGTTACAAACCTGTATATATTTCTTTGTTCTGATGAACACGTAGGAAGATATTTTGACAAATGTTTGTAACCAAACCGTTTGTGAGCCCCATTGACTTCCATAGTAGGAAAAAAGAATACTACTGAAGTGAATGGGTAACAAATTACTCAACGAAAACACATTAAGCATTTTACCTCACTAATATTACACTACGCCTACTAACGTCAACCAAGCCCAAACACATAAAACGGAAACCCTAAAAAACTCACGCATTCAAGCTAATAACATATTACAAACAACAAAATATGAAACATCAATCAAACACAATGTTACATAAACAATACCATCTTACGTAAACACCACCACCATATTAATGCTCTTAAAGACAATAATCAAACTCCCGTTAAGTTTATTCAGTAGTCTTTGCAATATTTCATCATTAGCATACATATTGACTATTATTTTTTATAATCTTTAAAAAAACGTTGTAGTGTCATACGACCTGTATTGTCATGTGATTTTATCTCAACTGCTCTCTTTTTCCGCATTCCACACTAAAGATTATTACAACATAGTAGTCAATTTTAAAGTTTATTAGCTGAACATTATTAAAAATAAAAGCTTACAAAATAAAACCATATAATGAATTTGACTCAATGATCACTCCAAAGCCAATAGCAAACCACCCCACACAGAAAACAACAGAAGTTGCAAGGACATACGATGACACACTTCACAGAGAGAAGAAAAAAAAACTTTTACATTGACATATATATATATATATATATATTTTTTTTTTTTGTTCTTATAAAAAATCATATTATACCATTTATATATAGGATTTATACATATAGGCCTGTTAGTCCTACATATAATTTGTATCTATATAATAGACAAAAAAATGCCTTTCTGCCATTACAGCCAATACCAGTACGTTTATTAAATCTACCCAAAACTGTTGTTTACAATACATATCATATATTAAAAACTTACAGAACATACAAAATATTTATTTTTTTAAAACAATTACAGGTTTTTTAATCTAGAAAGTTATTCGAAACCAATTATTCATACTATGAAATTTACGAAACCAATACCCCTACACATTAAATTTAAACTAAACAGCATTATAAAAACATATATACTCTAAAATAAGGACATTTAAATGTATGTTCACTCACAAAAAAACAAACTATAATAAAACCATGAAAAATATATAAATATGTACACAAAAGTCAATTACACAAAAAACGATCTATAAAAACAACTCTTTATTAAAATGGCAATCAGAAAAATGGCATATAAAATCAAAACAAACAAATTTAACATAAGTAACAAATAGCATAATACACACACAAAATATAGACTTTAAAGTTTAAATACACAAAATGCTTTACAAAATAATAATAACTTATCTTACCCACTAAAAAATTTTATTTTTACATTTGAACATTAATTTACATTTAAACATTTTCCAATAACTTAAACAATCAAGCTTAGCCTACATGAACAACAATTACTTCAACATCACAAAACTTAAGTAAACTTTACTTAACTTTACATAACTTAACTCGGATTCACCTGTAGCACTTACTGCCTCGGCTGCACCTGTTACAAACTCCAATTCACCTGAACTACACGCCGGGCCACTTCATCTGCTGCACCTCCTGCACACACAGACTCCACTTCATCTGCTGCATACAACAGCTCCAAATCACCTGTTGCACACATAGACTGCACTTCAGCTGATCCAGACACGGAGGATTTAGACGAGCATGCCTCAGACGTAGACGCGGTTTGCTCCGGTTCCTTGACCATAGCGACCACATTGCTATTCTGAATGTGGAGTTTCAGAAAACCACATTCTCACAAATGCTCTTTCATGTCTTGAGCATCCTGCAGCAGATGAGTGAGGTCACAGTTCAGTAAATACCAGTGCAGCACAGAATTGATAATACACACATTAAGTTCTCCAGAATCAAAGAGTACAGTCACATTAGCGATGGCACTGGCCGTATACATTCCCGTCTTCTGTAACATGTTGGGGTCAAACTCCACTTGACACCTGCAGTTCCCTCATGTACGGGACACAGTCACCTCCTCTCTGGTTATTCCAGCACACACAGAAATAACTGGATCCTCTCTGACGTCACAGGGAACAATTGCACCAAGACCTGACAAAGGTCTAACCTCCTCAATACTTGTTTGATGTCCGGTGGTTACAAAAAGCTCACCATGAAACTCCCGGGTGGTCAAATTGGAGAATTCATATGTCTTTTAACAAAAAAAACACGCCAACTTGAGATCCCCACAATTGCAGCCGAATTGTTCCAACTAGCATCCTGGAATATCACGCTCTGTGTCTCCGGTTGTCTGCTCTGGAACTCCACATTGTCGGTCCCAGCCCTCAAATGCACTATGCACCCAGTGACTTCACCAATCTGACAAAATATTAACAAAAACTAGACAAAAAAATTAGCCAAGACAAACTTTAGGATTCATCTGTTAACAAGTCCGAATTAAGCAAGCTACTCAAATTATAGTGAGCTACAGATTATTATTTACTAATTTGTAGTAATGTATTTTATGTTACACTCAATTATTCAATTTGATCAGTGAGCATATTTTAAAATCATTATAGCATTTATAGCAACAATAAGAAAATATTTTAGAAAAGCTAGTGTTGCGAGAGACACAATAATCAGGTGAAGGTGATGAGGAAATTAAATTGCTACATTATGAGACACAATTACCCTGCTCCCTCCAAAATCGACAGAAATGCACATTCAAGACAAGGAGGTAAGAAAATGCCCCCTACACAATCTAAATAAATCTAATACGACTGTCACTTTTGAAGTGAAATGTGAAAATAAATAAAACATGTTGAGGCAGTTACTCAGATTACTTTTGATTAATTTATTCTCAACGTTGAGCTTTACAACGAATCACACACGTCTCTGTTGAGGTAATGATGACATAACCAATCAGATGAGTTTAAAATAGTTACTGGTGAAGGAAACAATCAGCTGAACTCTTGGGTGTTTTTTTTGTTTTGTTTTTTGCTGAGTTCACACCGTGTGCTCAGCTCAGGCACTCTCTCTCTCTTTTTTTTTAGTAGTTTTTCATGCTACTAAAATAACAATGTCTTGATCTTCTAATGCATTAAAAAGCAATTAACTAATTCATAAACGGTTGTGGCATACAATAATGCCCCCCCCCCACACACACACACACACACAAAACTTCTTGGTTACGTATGTAACCCTCGTTCCCTGAAGGAGGGAACGGAGACGTTACGAATGGGATCTCGCCCGAGAGCCTAATCACCTTCGAGTGGTACAAAACGAGCCAATGATACACAAAGTACCTTGGTCTGCAGGATTTGCATCGCAAGCTCCACCCCGCAGAGTGGGTATATAAGGATATATATGGGTATATATGCATTTCAAGTCTTCGCTGAGGAGCCGAGCTAGTGACCCGGCCGTTAGGCGGAACACCCCTACTTCAGGGAACGAGGGTTACATACGTAACCAAGACGTTCCCTTTCAGTCGGTCACATTTGACGTTACGAATGGGGTCCCTTACAAAATGCCAAAAGGCAGGTATCCACCAAGATGGTGATACATAAGAACTCTGAGGTACCCAGCCCACAGGGTGGAAGTTTCAACGACAGAGCTGGCAAGGGGCTTGCCAAGGCAAAGACACATGCTGCGGAGAGACTTACTGTGAACATACACACGTGGGATTGCCCAGAAAAGGGGAATCACAACACATGGAGGCACCTAGTCCCACACAGGGCGGACCAAAGGGCATATACGCAAGTGTTGGACATCAACAGTGCTGGAGGAACCCATGGTTCTGACTGAGGAACTCACCTGAGGGGAATAGCGCACGCATCCAGTCAGCAGCAAGCGGACTGACACCAAGCAGGTCCTTACTGGCCCAAAGGGGCGAGTACCCGGGAGGACACAGGCTCTACACGGAGATTATAAAAGCTTTCAAATGTGTTAGGTGTCGCCCAGCCCGCAGCTCTACAGATGTCTGTTAGCTAGGCGCCATCCGCCAGCGCCCAGGAGGAAGCTACACTCCTAGTTGAGTGAGCTCTCACCCCTAAGGGGCATGGCATGTCTTGAGCCTGATAAGCCAGGACGATAGCATCCACTATCCAGTGGGATAACCTCTGCTTGGAGACAGCCTTTCCCTTCTGCTGGCCTCCGTAACAGGCAAATCACTGACTAACACGCAGATTTCCTTTGCTCTGTTAACAAAACCAGATGCGCGTGCTCACATTATAGACTGCTTAGTGTTTCCTCTATGTTGATTAGTTAATGGCGGCCCGCCACGGCAAAATTTTTGCCGCCACGGTAACGTTAGGGCTCTACAGTGCGACCATTTCACTCGCATTTGCGCCTAAAATATGTCTGTGTGCGACCATGAAAAGATATTTAGGCGCACTTGTGCGACTGACCCGATCGAAGATTTTTTTTGGCGGCCGCCAAAGCGAATTTTTGTCCCGCCAAAGTCTTATTTGACCGGTGTGTAATGTAGATAAACTGCTGCGCTTGTGACAGCTGGGCGCATGTTTAAAAGAACAAGAGAGAGCGAGCGAGAGCACGCGCCCTCTGGTCGCGTGCGCGCGAGCACTCTCTTTGCGAAGCAAGGTTCCACTCGACGGGAGAGAAAGAGAGAAAAAAAGAGACTGCAGCGTTCTGGAGAATAAATAACTTGAGATCGGTGTACACGTCCTTGAGAACGGTAAGACGTATAACTTATGTTGTTCATTTAAGCCTGTTATTGTATTAGTCATAGTTCTTGCTAATTTGAATTAAGTCAGGGCTGCCAACTTACACAATTGACACTTTTCACATGCTATCATGCCACACATCCATTTTCTCATGCACAGAAAAATCGCGAAGCAAAGTGAAGACTGACAGACAATACAGAGCAGGTTACTTATGATATATAAACAAAGTCTCAACTCTTAGAATCAGTCAATTTTATTACAAAATTCAAACAATAAATACAGTTTTGGTGTAAATGTGACGTGTCACGTGACAGATCCCTAGCCTCAGTGAACCGATCATCTCGCTGCCAACTTGTACTTAAGATTTTGGTTGTTTAAGGTTACAGTTCAATCGCAACTGAAAATCTGCCTCATTATGTGTGAATAAATTGGACAGACCTGCCCCCACTGCTAAAAAAAATCCTAAAGGAAACACTGTATAAGGATCAGATATATGCTGCCTTACAACGTGTCTCCTCTCGCTCAACCTGTGTCCTGTGCACTCACAACTCTCTCTGTGCTCACGCGCAAGATATTAAATCTTTTCGCACCTTTCTATCTATAACCTTTTCTGTTCTCATCTTTTTACTGCGTGCAGTGTGAACGTTCTGATCCGTTAACATGGGCTCGAAAAAAAAAGGCTACGCATCACAGACAGAGTGTGTGAACCTGGAGTTAGGCATATGCCCAGTCTGCTCTGTTCTCGCGCTCCACTTAGGCGTGCTGCATCCTGATTGGTTCAGATTACATACTGCGGGAGGTCAGGGCCACGGAAAATCATGCTATAAAGCGATTTAGAAATCGCATACACTCAAATCGCGATTTTATTTCAATTTCGATTAATCGCACAGCCCTAGTTTGTATGTAATCCTATCTAGATGTTTTATGTCTTTGTTGAGGTCTATAAAGTAAAAAATTGTAGTGATAAATATACATTTCAAAGGATTAAAACTTCTCAAAGTATTTGGGTTAAAATCCTGTTGCGTCATCTAGAGGACAACATAAATATCACAGCCTTTATCTTTCGGTTAAAATGGGTGATTGACTGAATATGACTTTATATTAAATGTGTATTAACATTGAAAGTAAATGTGATATAAAAACATTGTAAGTTAGGCTACTAATCTTTCATTGTACAGAAAGAGAGCAAAGAACATTTACATTATCAAAGAACATTTACATTATAAAAGAATATTTTCACTGACAGTCTAGAGTTCAATCACTCTCAAAAACTCCCATTAAAATCACTGAAACTGTTAACACTGTGAAATCAATACCTTATTTACAGATTCGTACACACATCTGTACTTTATTGTTTCTGACGAGAGAATTCTCCAGAAAGAGGTATTCAGTCAGCAAACGAGTGAAGGAAGCGCTGGCATTTTAGCGATGACTCATCTGAACGCCTCTGATTGGTCATTGCATTCATAAGCTCAACAGAATCATGTGTGATTGGTTATAATGCGCAGTGCTGTAAAAACACGTCTGTCTCCGGCTCAGCGCCAGCGAACGCAGATCTGAATTTAGCAGCTGATGATGTGACTCGCTGATCGATCTCACACTGGTGTGATTGTATCAAATATAAAAAATGTTAATCGGCTATTTTTTGTCTTTTGGAAGCTGCATTCAACTTGGCTCCCCTCTGTTATAAGTTACACATACAACAAACTAATGTCATAGTGGTATCGTGTACTGTAATTGAATGTAGCCTAAGTAATACCTGTCGAACCGTAGACAGCACACGCGGTGTTCATCTAATACAGATCTTCATCGCAAGCAAACAATAACCTTTGCAGATTTGCTTTCAATTTAGTGCCATAAAACCATAGAGAGAGAAAAAACCCACATTTTTCTAAAACATTGCTGAAGTTGTTTTAAATAAATATAATCTAGAATCATTCAGAATAACAGTTGCCATTTCCTTTACAATATACAATTAAAAAAATAGCTTACCTTAAAATCTTTTTTTCTGCTTTTGCGGAAAGAGAAGTCCTTGATAATGTCACTGACGTCAAGGGATCTGAGAATTACACTTTCCAGGGACATCAAAGTAAGATAGTTTAGTCTCTCTTGTAACATGGATGAACGAAGACGGTTTTTGACTAAAGACAGTTCTTCCTGACATCGTACTCAGTGAATATGCCACAGATGACTCATCTGGTTGCTTTTTACATTGTCTCTCTCTTTGTATGTCACTTTTGTATGTCTGAGATATACATGACAACGTGTTTTTGGCTGTTGACTCAAACCTCTCAAACTGATCACGGAGATCTGCAATGCAATCTCTCAATAAACCCACCAGAGCAACAGCATTAGACAGGTCAAGGGCCACCATCTGAAGTTGTGTGCTTGTTTTTTGAACGCGCTGCAGCACTGTATTCCACACACTGCACAGAATGGCAACTTCAAGCTTCTCCATCTGCCTGGAGAGAGATGCGGCCTCACTACGAGTGGTCAGGTTTTGATGATCATCTTCTGCTATTGTTTGAAGGGACTGGAAAATGTTGTCATAGTTTAGACAAAGGGTGCTGGTTGCTTGTGCATGTGCACTCCACCTTGTGTTTGACAAAGATTTCAGAGTTTGAACACGGCCCTTCTCATTTTCTTCTAGGTTGTACGTAACAATCTGCTACCTACCTATTTTGAGCAGAAGTAAAAAAGAGACTGTACAAATGAGAAAAAACTCCTCAGTCTCAAGACAACAGTTTACAGCATTTACCCCAAATAAGTTCAGAGTATGTGCCGCACAGGGAACCCATACAGCTAACGGGTTGACTTCACGTATGTGAGATTGCACACTTTTATAAGCACCAGACACATTACTGGCGTTGTCAAAGCACTGTCCATGCCAATCCTCTGTTTATGTTCATCTCCTTCACAACTGATATAACTGAATTGAACAGTGACGCACCTGTGTGACTGCTTATGGGTAGAAACTTAAGAAAACATATCTGACAATAAAAGTGAGCTGGTCTGAATGTGAAATGTCTGGGGTGGAGATGATTATCGAAAAATATTTGGCCATCCTGATTTTATCCAGGATTACAGAGAGCAGCTTGTCACCCATCAAATCAATTCACTCCTCACACACAGTAGAAGAAAGATATGAACTGCATTGCCAAATCGTGCAATATGCTCTCTAAGAAATGGATCAAATGGACTGATTAGTTCAAGGCAACCCAAGTAGTTTCCATTCTGGGGTGATCCAAATTGTTGGTTGTCTCCTCTGAAAGCAAGTCCTCGCTAAGATATAAATTTAATAACAGCAACTACTCTTTTAAGAACCTCTGACCAGTACCGGCTCTCTGTTTCTTATTGCCGTTTCAATTCATTGTCAATTTTACCTTGCTCTGCAGTTCTTGAAATCCACACAAGCATGCATTTGGGATGCGACTCAGATCCCTCGTGCTCGACAATCCGTTCATTTGCATGCTTCCAACCGTTAAAGCTATCAGCACATCCGAATTTAGAAAGGGCATTCTTGTCATTTTACACCAAACAGCCGGCACACAAAACAACACACGGCTCCCTTAGATGAGGAATAGAGCAGCCAATCTCATCTGACATTTTCACCATTCACTACTCTGCGATTAAAAAGACTTTTTAAAAATCTTCTCTTTTGATTTTTATTCTGTTGTTCTGATGCAGTGAAATCAGCAGTCATATTTTGACAAAGCTGTGGTCCTCTATCAGCCCAGTACTCCTGAACCTCGTCGTTGATCCAGGATCAGTGCTTGTGTTCGCTGGGATGTCAACGGCGTGCAGGGTAGGAGAGGAAGCCGATGCAAGGCCACTGATCTCAGGTTGATCTGCAGAAGGATGTCTCAGTTCATTAATATTAGCATCAACTTCAACCGAAACGTTATCTCCTTGCTCAGTCTCATTTTCTCCAGCAGCAGATGAAGTCGATGTTTCATCATTCTGGTGATCAGTTCAGGATAAGCATGAAACACATTTACTGTTAGCTGTTAGATTAACACTAACCTGTCAACATGGCTTGCTAACAGCGAATATAGGGGGCGGGCGATGAGCTAAATGTTATAACATTATACGAGTCATTTTATCTATCTATGATATACGTCAAAGTCAAGTTTAAATTAAATAAATTTAATTTAAAATGTAATTTATGCATTTAGCAGACGCTTTTATGCAAAGTGACTTACAGTGCATTCAGGCTATCAATTTTTACCTATAGTCATTTTTATTTATATTACTTTTAATAAGATTTTTATCATATCAAAGTGTAATGCCACTAAAATTTCATAATTCTTGTGACCAATTTCAATAAAAAAAAATAATAATATTAGCTTCAGAAAAGAATGTCAAGCTTACTGATGACAAGAGTCACAAATAACAATAGAACAAAGGCACATAAGAAATCGACCTACTTGAAAAACAAAGCACTGAATAATATTATATTGTATAAAGTAATCAAATATACAATACATAGTTTTCACTATAAATTCAATATTTATTCTTATTTATTTTACAAAAGTGATTCAGTCAAGTTTGATTAACATTATTGACACAAATGGCCACAGCATTAACAGCTTCTGTCACTTTAAGACCTCCCGTTCTCTCTCATGAACAACATCCAACAAGGAAGTGAAAAAAACTGTAATTCATCGACTGGCCGCTTGAGGCTGGCTGCAAAAGGGAGTCAGTCCCTTTGATTTTGGTCTATATACACAAATTGCAATGTATTACTTACAACTGTCTGTTTTCTCAACTGGTGCCATTGTATGAGGCACGAGAGGGGAGTCAGAATTAGAAACACCTGTTTCACATAAGTTAACGTTACAACACAAAATTGGGGCCAATAACTACACAAAAGCCCGAGCTGCTACCTCGGATTGCGGCGACAGACCCTGTCAATCACTTAATTCACAAGAATGTCAACTTTATGGAAAGATACTAGCCTGACCCTAGCCAGCTCGCTAGCTTATGTTGATAGTTGCACAATTAAACCGGTTAACATTAACAATTAAACAACATCTCATAACAAGGAGATAACTAGCTAAACACTTTCTAAGTTATACCGCTCCCCTGTCGTTGCCAGAAGCCACGTTGAGGTCTCAACCAACTGAAAGACAGAACTCCACCGCGCTAGCTCGCGCTCGCGACACAGGCATATCGCGCTGTGTGAACGCGTTCATGTGATTGGCTTAGAAGTAAACAATCCCCCGCGTGGGGTGTGTTCTTGTGATTGGCTAAAACAAGGGAGATATCTGATTGGTTGCAGATCATTCCCCGTTTAAAAAAAATGCATTTGTGTGTCGAGCCAAGTCAGAGGAGTCTCAAAATTCACACACAAATGCAGTGAAGTTCACAGACCGCAAGCAATTTGTAAATCAAGGTATATTTGTGTGTGCATCAGAAATACATTTCTGAATCTTGTCCTGTGGATTTGTGAATCTTGAGCGCATTTGTAAATGTTGTTTGCATTTCTGAATTGTGTGTGTACTTATGAATTTTGTGTGCATTTGTGAATTTTGTATGCATTTGCGAATCTTCTGTGCTTTTTACATTTTGTGTGTGCATTTGTGAATTTTGTGCACATTTGTGTATCCTGTGTGTGTATTTATGAATCATGTGTGTGCATGTATGAATCCTGTGTGTGCATATGTGAATGTAGTGTGTGCATTTATCTTTTTTGAGACTCGTTTAGCTCCATTGTTAACAGCCCAAATGTTTTACTATTCTAACTGACTGTAAGAATTTGATTGAAGATAATGCACACTTTTAGTGATAAAATGGCTTTATAAAGGTAAATATCTCCATATAAGGGACAAATCAATTTAAACTTATTGGAAAAGATACATTTCTATCACTGCTGTGAACCACCAAACAGAATATGATTTATATCAAATATTTTAGGAGTCAGCTGTCCACGGTAGTCCGATACCAGCACAATAATGCACTCAGCAAAATATAATCTTATTATTGTTACTGATAAAATCCCAGAAATTACTGAGATATTATTTTGTTAATATAGCATATCCCAAATTGGAATACTTATGAGCAGAAACTAAAGTTGTTCAGTAAATTGTGCTTGCCTTGCTTTCTATAACATTTACATAAGTTTGGTCTTGAAAAAAGTCCAGCTAACTGTAAAAATTTACTTACATTCAGTCTCCTCTCTTCCATCAACTGTGCAGCTTCCTCACTACGCTCTAAAGACAATCTCTGCGCTTCCTAATAACAGAGAAGTGTATTACTTACATTTTATGACATTTAAACCCCACTTCACAGGCCAACTATGAACATAAAATGGCATGGTGTCAATCCAGTAAATATAACCTCTTCAGTATGTCCCTTGCCTAAAAGTTAAGTTAAACTGAAAAGTAGTAAAAACAAAAGTGAATGTCTAAGAAAAACAAATGGATTTGCATTGTTTTGGACTTGCCCTATCCTGGTCCCTTTGCTGGTCTCTGTTGAGGGCCTCCAGGTATTCTATGTCCTGGCTTCTCCTTAGTGTCCGTGAAAACACACAAATTATGTGGCAACATAGACTTAGACACCGAATTAAGCACAAGTGTACTATTTCAGCACTGGATATGTCCTAAGCAAACTATAAATAAAACTGATTGCATATATAACATTTTTCATTTAGTGGATGCAACTCACTTCCACTCTCCGTTCAAAAGATGGCACCTCTGGATTTTGCCCTCTAGCCTCTGCCAGTCGTGTTTCCTCAATTGAGGGAAAATACATAAAATCACAAAGGCATACACATTTCATTAAAAATTGATTTTTGAACACCTGAGAAAACAAGTAACCTGTTAAACCAAAAGATTTTAACCTCATCCAGCCTCTTTTGTGACTTGGAGGCTAATTATCATTGACTTCTTTGCAATCAGGAATTCAACATTTGTAATTACAAATAGTGAAAATTCATCCAAAGTTTACCTCCA
Organism: Carassius carassius; assembly: GCF_963082965.1. NCBI lineage: Eukaryota > Metazoa > Chordata > Actinopteri > Cypriniformes > Cyprinidae > Carassius > Carassius carassius. The sequence goes on from NC_081776.1 coordinate 26,601,618, forward strand.
CAAACACTGAATCCTCACAACTGACATCATTATGCACCTGACTAGACAATCTGCTTGAGCCATTTCTAGTTTGCTGTGCAGTGCTTAAGGGTATCCTTCCTGGTGACAGGTAAACAGGTCTTTCTTCTGTGGGGGGCACATGGCTGTTGTCAGGTAACAGAGAGTCTGACTGTCTTTGTCTGGTAATTTGAAATTGGAATTTGGCGTTACAGGTAAGGGTGCCTGGTTGTGCACAGTAAAAGTAGGTTGGTCCTCAGCCTGTGTGTATAAATGACAGGTTAGTAAAACTGCTTAATGATCTATAAATCCATCAATGTTTCAAAAACTGAGTATTCATATGGAGTAGATCAATAAATCAAAAAAGGTAGAAATAGATAATTCTGGTTCAATACAAAATGGGTTACCTTGATTCTGACGTAAACCGCAGACCTATTCAATTCAAGGCACTCTTTTATGTCACGTGGTGTGATGCCAGGCAAATTCAGGATGATGATGTGATGATGGGCATCCATCCGACAAAGCTTGAATGTTCTATCACCAAGCATTGGGAAAACACGCCTTATTTCACTGACAAACTCCTCCTCTGTCTGGTCCAAAGGCACATACAGATTTACAATACCCTGGCTCTCTGCAATTAAAACAAAGAAAAATAAAAATCCAAGTCCAAATCCTGTGTCCAAAAACCTATGGCCAAATCAAACACTCGTTGAAAAAAAGACTATAGGGGTGCAACAAATGATTATTTTGATAATGAATTAATCTAACCTACGGAACTATTATTAGAACAATTACTCGACTACTCGCTAGTTATTTCACTGATTATTCAGGAGCTTTTTAAGTATTATTCTGCTTTACAATTACGTATAATATTTAGTTAAAAAATTCAGCTTTTGAAAATGTCAGTTATATTTCTATTGTACAGTACAAGCTAAACGTAATTTTAACTAAATTGTGACCAAAGATTCTACATCGTTTTAACCTCCAACTGTTGAAAACTTATTATTTCGATCAACTCATTATATACCTCGAGCAACTGGACGATTTGTTCCCTCTTCAATGAATCCCAAGCGTACCCTTATCGTACGTGCGGCGGGGTTGGGCCTCCTCCTTCTCCTCCTTGTAGGTCTTGGATTTGTCTCATTTCTGAATTCTCACAACCTAAAAGTAAAACGTTACACTAACTTGGACATGTGGTTTTAGAATATCAATAACGTTAATAGATTAACCCTTCAATTATGCTCACGTGACTGAAGATTTCTTTAAGCTACAAGTGTCTTGCTAAAAAAGCTATCTGTTTAAACGATTAATGTCCGCGGGAGCGCGCGCAGGATGTTCAATAACAATTTAAATTTATGGCTGGGTTATACAAAAAATAAATTAACTCTCTTGCAAGTATTTTTATAACTACACACTGTTTTATAGTAGCCTCAATAAAATACCTTTCAATAAGACTGCCTTCTTGATCCTCGTTTGCCAGACTTGCTTGTCCTATTAACCTATCAAAGTTAACATTTATCTGTGATCGTAAACTTATGAGACGTTATCTGTACCTCTGATCTGACATGTTCTTTCTCTTGTATAACAAGTTGAAGGCTGATCTTTCTCCACTACGACTTATGTAGCTAGATATGTGCTCTATGCAGACCACGTTTTCCCATGATCCTGTTTGTCATGGCAGGATTTCCCAGACTTACACAAACGCATTTCGCGCGTAATTATATCGTTATTATTGGATGATATTATACCCATTTAAAAACATAATATTCATGACTTTAATAATGTATTTAACAACGTAAAACATTAACCCAAAGATTACAAATGCATTAATTAAATATTTGCAAATTAATTAAATCTTTATAAACTAATGTATTATAAATCACACCTTATATGATGGACACTTAGACGAGTATAAACACATATTAATAAATTTATTTGATATTTTACTGTTTGTCGTTTTAATTATTGTATGAACAATTCACTGCCAAATAATATGCCAGATAACTGAATAACAAAAACTCAATTACCCTTTAATAAGGACCTCCATACAACATTCAGGGACACATTTACAAATAGGACAATGTGCAATGCAGTCAACATCACACAAACACAAACTAAACTTATGTACCTGTACTGTCAAAAATGGCCAAGTAGCTTACAATAACTTAGACCAATACATAAAACTTACAAGAACTACAAAAAAAAATTGTCACAAAGCTATAATATTAACAGTCTATGGATGAACCACAGACTGCAGGAACATAATTGTCATCTGAAGAAGGTCAACAGCCATGCCATCCCTGGAGACACCCAGAGGATCCACCAAGCATTGGAGTTGATGAACATCATCTTCATTTAGATTGAACAGACTTTCAGGGACATTAATGTCCTCTCTCCATAGAGGATCGGAATTATGGTACTCAGGTGTGTCCATTTCTTGTGCCATTGCTGGTTCTGGCCCCTGTGGTAGAACATCACCCTGAAGATGTGGGGCATTGACAGGTCCTTCAAATACATCCTGAATGGCTCTTAAGGGCCTGTTCTGCAACCGCAGGCATGCTCGGACAAACAGCTGTATTGGAGTACTAAATCCCTCAGTGCGCAGGCCATGATTATTCCAACGACGGCGGAAACTTCTGAGATCCCTGTTTATTCTCGGGAGATACACATACTGCAAAGCCCACATGTGCAGTTCATTGGCAGGATCAAGGATCCCCTCAGACTCTAGAAATGTAAAGAGGCTATGGTACACTTTGATCATGCCAGACCAAAGATCACCCCAAAACCTCTCGATCCTTTGATTGTGTGTACTCTGACCTCTTAAAACACTCCTGGTGCCCATTCCATGGAAGAGACAAACATCAACGTTCTCTCCACCATAATCACAACGCACTTGTGATGGCACACCATATTGGGTGACTGCTGTGCTGAAATGTTGCAGGACTGTACTGCTGCGATTGTTGTTGGATGCAACAAGGAAAACCACAAGCCGACTGTAGCCATCAATCGATCCATGAATCACAATATATTCACGAAATATTTTTTTAAATTACCATGCAGCTCTTTCTCTAGTTTAATATGAATATGAAGGAATATTTCATACGTAGCTGATAAAGTCATTATAATGAAAATCCTTGAAAACAATGTCTTAATACGAAACTATATAATATGGACTACGAAAATTGTCTAGTATTTGTCTAGCTTGATGTATGACTCAATATATTTACCACAATTACTAGTCAAAACAACTGTAAACATGACGGTTGGATGAATACCAAGTAAATTACCATATAAATAGGTTTAAAATAATTGTAAGTTTATTTTTTTGCAGATGTTAAGAAAATTAATCATTACCTTATGAGCTTGTGATAACCGTCTAGCTGCCAGAGAGAGTTTGGGCCAGCTACGCTATATGTTCTGCGCTGTAGTCTTTGTGATGTAGCTCTCAAAACAGCTGCATCTGGATTGGTTCGAAGCATACTCGCCCTCACCCTCCTCCTCTGTACAAGCACATCTGCTGAGCTTAACTGAGCACTCACAGATTCAGGTCCAATTAGATCATTTTGACCAACAGCATCAATGACCATGCTGTCAAGCTCCTGATCCGTAATCTGTGCATAGCGTCTTGAACGGTTGAGATGAAAGATTCTGTTTAAAGGGAGGATTTGGACAAAGCAGTTACTTAATATTGTTAACCATTTAATTTTGTGCCATTATTTTATTTAACAAATATCTTACAAAGTCTTACCCCAAATTCTGATATCTCTTTAGTTATCTAGGGGATTTACATTATTTTTTTGCAGTTACAAAAGTGTTTGCCAATAATAGCCGTGGGGATTTACAAGTCTACAATCTACAATCCAAGTCTACAATCCTCTAGGCCAATTCAAACAGAGCGTTCTGATGAGGGGGGTTAAAAACTGGACAGAAAATAGTAAATTACTTCTAAATTATGGTGTTTTTGATGCAAAAGTCTTGATAACATTATTAGACCGCAGATAACAGTACAAAATAATAAAAAGGCTGTTCATGACTCTTTTAGGCTCCAAAAATATCCATGTGTCCACTCTATAGTTTCCTGACAGCCACTTGTTGCGATGAAAACATGTGACAACTTGACTTCAATTTAAGAAATTTGGTGCTAACATGTGCTAACATGAACATTTACAGTAATTTTATGGCATGCACAAATGTGTATTAAACATTTGAGATTGGCTAAGCCTTGCCTTAGTCGCCGTCTCACAGTGGATTGTGACACACCAACGATTTCAGCAATTTGCCTTGAAGTAAATCCAGACCCCACCAGAAGTTCTAGTTGTGCCCTGGTTATATCATAGGATGGGGGACCTTTGCCATCATGAATAAATGCTACTTGATACCCACTTACACATTCTGGAAAAATAGAAAAAACAGTTAGCATTTTCCATAAAATGTTCATAGGAACTCACATGCAGACTACATGGTCATACCATAAAAGGATTGGCAAATAACTTCTGCCCATTAACAATCTGACAGGCTAACTGGAGAAGCTTTTTGATTTCGTGTTCAAAAAATATATATTTCCACATTATGGGCTCTTTTAATAGGGTACAAATTTCGGCCATCCCAAGTACATTGCTTTATTTAAACTGAGGTGTGCAAGAAATGTGGTTTTATTACCAAAGTTCGGGAGGAGCACGATTAGATAATCATCCAATTTGGCACAGGTGCATCTCGTGTACATATATCCAGTCTTCCTACCTCCTGTACCACGACAGTTTTTCGGCATCCCTCCTCCACCCCAACACCTCACTTCTAATATATTTATCCCAAATTAGGGATAGAGGGAGTTATTTGGGTTCGGGCTATGCTCCGGGCCCAGACCCCTCCCCCAGGACAGCATGCCAAAATATGCCTACTATTCGCCTTCAGATTAGATGTAGGGGTGAACTTGTGAAAGGTAAATATAAATATTATCAATGACATCAAACAACCTTGATTACTGGCCTGGTCTCGCAGGACCTGAATGAATGCTGAGAGAAGGCCGATGAGTTCTTGCAAAGAAGTAGTCCCAAATGGTATCCCGCGTAAACTGAGCAACACCGTTTCCAATCTACAAGCACATAACAAAAGAATTAAAAAATGTTCAAGAGACAAAAATATAGATTAAGTTCACACCTGGTCTGGTCTGGTCTGGATGCCGTTGGTCAAAAAAATGCATACAGTATGGGTAACTGTTTCAGTAATGTTGAAACAAACTTTAAATAACAAACATTATATAATGCGGATCATTAGTTAATATATATATATCTCAAAAGATCATTAATGTAAATTGAAATGCTTACAAATGTCATTAAACTTTCGTACAATTCATACAAACATGTAATCATGCTTTTTTTAAATCTTCAAATAATTTTGACAGATGGTTTACAATGATTAAAAGCTTTATTAATAAATCATTAACAAACATTATATAATGCTTAACGGATCATTAGTTAATGTTTACAAATGTTATTAAATGTTCAATGCATTTTAAAAGTCTACAAATGATTTTAACAAAAATTATGTTTGTAATATTGTTGTGTAGACACTATTTGTACATCTTAAATCAGTTATTAATTATTTGTTAATGTCTTTGCAGTACCCAATCTAAAGTGGAAACTATTCAGCAGTTGTAAAGGTTTATAAACATTTACTCATCATTAGTAGCTACCTTTATGAGCAGTCATTTTGATGGCAAAACGTTCCCAAAATGACTGGAATTCACCCTATTTTCACATATTTACGAAACATGTATTAATCATTTGTTTATGTTTTTGCAGTACCCAATCTTAAATTGAGACTATTCATCATACTAGTTTTTTAGTACCATTATTGGCACTGGACTTTTAGATACTGTAACTATGTTTGTGTAAAGGGTGATTAGTTAAGTTTGGCTAAATGCTTGGCAAAGACATAACAAATTGTAATTTGGGTTCAAAACATGTTTTTATTGCCTCAACACTTATATTAGTATGTTAGTTTGTATTATTAAACAGGATAGTCCTTGAATCATACATCAAACAGGAGGTAAAAAAATATTTTCAAGAAAATACATTCATGATTTATTAAAGCAATAAAATATAAACAGATTTAATTGTGTTCCCTTATCAAATTGACCTGTACACTGCTGACCCCTTAGCCAACCTTAAACCACCAAACTTGTCCCTAACCTTACCGTATCATACTTAAACCGCAGAAAAAGTGTTGCACTCTAACAAAAGCTTTTAAACATTGAATTAACGTCTGTTAAAATCCTTTTTAGATTTTCAAGATGTGCATGATCATATGAATTAGAAGTTTAATAACATTTGTAAGCATTTTAAATTACATGAAATGTTAATTATTAGGTAATGTTTAATACAGTTATTAGTAAACATTAACAAGCACATTATCTCATATTTATTGATATGTGAATATATATATATATATTACCTAATGATCTGTTAAACATTATATAATGTTTGTTAATAATTTATTAATTAAAGTTATTATAAAGTGTTACCCTGGTGGTGAATGAAAAACAGTGATTAACCTACCTTATAATTGTGGCTTCCATAATATCGAGGTCCGGGTTTACCATTGAAAAAATTTGACGACAACTGTCGTTAAAAGTGATCCTGCACTGTACAAGAATTCTACGAGCCATTGTAGTCATCTAGGTGGTGCTACATGGTGTACAGAGGTAAAGTTAAATAGCAGCTAAAATTAACAACATTCATGTAAACTGTACCACAGCACTGATCTATAATAAAGAGTGTATCAGACCCATTTCTTCAATGAAGCTTAACAACATACAATTAAAATGTGTCCCTTAAACGACATAACATCGCTCTTTACGACCGAGTGAAAAAAAAACATATGTTTGCGGAAGCCATGCCTTACCGTAATAGCCCATATATAGCGGACAAAGCATTACAGACTCCTGCCCTATGAAGTGAACACACGCTTTCGACGTGCCATTTTGAAAACACTAGGAGAGCGCACGTTTCTTTCGCCTGTTTGGATACTTCAAAAGACGTTTGCACCGCCCGTTTGGTTGACCTGTTTACACGTTCAAAACGTGCGTTTTGTCCGACTCAAAACGCACGTCTTGGACGCCCATTTCTATTATGATAAACGCACGTCAAAAACGCGCGTCCTTGGTGACTCCAAAGCGCACGCTAAGAACGAGCGTTTTTACAGCCGATCACACGTCGAGGACGCGCGTTTTCTGCAAACCCAAAGCGCACGCTTAGAACGCACGTGATTATGGCAAATCGCGCGTTTTGGACGCGAGGACGTGCGTTTTGCTGTAAAATCGCACGCTTTTGACGTGTCTGTGTGCAATCAGACGCCCGAGAAGGCGTTTGTGACTATTTTGGCTTTCCATATGACTGACAGACAGCCTCCGCAGTGTGCATTAGTATGGCGGGTACTCCGTGCCAAAATCAAACATCCGAACGACCGACCGACCGATCGAACGTCTATCCGAACGTCTTGAACTTTCAAACGGCTGACCCACGTGACGACCTGACGTGACGCCAGCGTCATGAAATTTGCAGCTTTTTGACCATACAAGTATACAAGCTGATGTGTAAAGGCTATAAATGGACATGATAGGCAATACATATGCCTACAGATGTTATACCTTAAATAATACTCAACCATTTCCTGCACTTCCCTGAATAAGCCTATTGTAGGCTAAGTGATGAACTGACCAAATTACCCCCTGTAGGCTATATCATGACTTTCTGTGTATTTCATGACTCTAATGTTTCAAACACCAGACTCACCTATTGTAACTGTATAGGCTACAGTGGTAGGCTTTTCATTAATGTTGTTGTATTTTTCCTTTTTTATTTTTTTATTTGTCAAACTGATTAATTGTATATTGTCTGATATGTTGTTTTACAAGTAAGAGTTAAAAGTTATAAGATAAAGGGTTTTTAATTTCAAAGTCTTCAATGCCATGGACCATGTTGTCATTAGTTGGCCATTGACTTTTCACGGTAATAACACATTGAGAAAGACACAGTTAATTGTCAGGAGAAACAGGCTAGATTCGGATGCGGGTAAACTCAAAGCTTTATTTAAGCAGAGGAGGCAGAGTAGATGAGTCACGTTCCACAGGTTTCACTCGTAGTGAGAGAATGAGAAGCAGATGAGTCAAAAGCAGATGAGTAATGTTCCACAGTAGTACATATGACCGCCGAGAACGGAGGGATGACAGCTGGAAGCTACTAGGAGCTCTGGGCTTGTAAGAACAAGGGCAGAGAAATCAGCTAAACACACTGGAGCCTGAGGACAAGACAAGGTGAGTGCAAAGAACAGCTAGAAGTTCGGATCTATTGGTACGAGTAACAACAGTCTGACAATAGACAGAGAAACACAGGGAATAATAAAGGGGAAAAAATTAGAAGAACATAGAGAACAGGTGGCGAGCAATTAAGGTTAACAACGGGGAAACAAGGGAGGCGGGGAAAACTCAAACAGGCAGACTGGTGAGCTGTCAAACCATCCAAACACCCACAAATACATACACACACCAAAAAGGCAGGTGATTAGTCCCGAGACCCGACAGTTAATATTATCCAATATAATCTATTGCCTAGGCTACTTTGTTAATTTTTACCATGATTTCATCTTCATTCTGAAATTTACTTTGCTGACTCCGCTGACTCTTGGGCTACAAGACAGTTAGTTCCTCTAACATAAGATGTTGATGGTTTTTTTTTTCTCTGATGAACTCTGATATATAAATTCTGTCATAGAGAGAGGTCATGTAAACAGTAAACACTGTTTCTTACATGCATTTTCACTGTCTCTTGTGTTAAATATAGTGCTAAAGTGCTAAAGGGGCATAAAGGTGCGTTTTCTTATGTAGTAAATGCATCTTGATTTAAGAATGTTTAGATATTTTTAATGGATAAAAGGCTAAGTAAGAAAATCATTTTTTTTAAAGTAGGCCTACATTCATTTATTGCACTTTTTTAATGTAACATCGGAGATGCAGAGCACATTAGTAAGGCAACTGTATCAGAGCAGGAAGGAAAGTGTGCAATTGCTCTCAAGCTCTTTTGGAGAGTTTTTGTGTTGTTTCCTGAACACAAACCAGTGAGATCCATCAAAGAGGAGATTCACAGAGTGCAGGTCAGTGGTTGAGAAATCGGTTTAAATTAGGATAATCTGATAAATGATGTTCACTTGATAACATCTGGTTGTGACCTCTGAAAGTAATAATTATAATTTGTTTTATGATTTCCAGTGTGGTTGGATGCATCGACGACACACATAATCCCATCATCGCACCTTCTGAAAATGAACCAGATACTGGATGCCTGGATTAATGGGAGGATGCCAGATGGAAGGGTAGAGATATATAAGGACCGCAGCTGTTAAATGAACACAAATTATTCACAATGTATTTGGTCCCTTTTATTTACTACAAATACAAAAGCAAAGTTACAAAAGCCATTTTAACATTCTTCCAATATTGAGTGGTGGGACAGGTCCATCCTCTGTTGGAAGTAAAATGTTAATTTAACTAGTCTGATTAAAACATTTAACAGGTTGAAGAGAGCATTTAATTGTGTGAAAATAGATATAGGCTACTACATAGAAACAGCGAGGCACATTGAAATAGAAACTGAATTATATTTATTTAATATGTGAAATGTTTGTAAAGTCATGTAGTCTAGAGCCATGAACCTTTTATGCTTAACTGATTGAGTTATCTGATTTAATTTGATGAGTATAAGTCCACTAACTTACCTTTATGTGCAATAATAAAAAATAAATAATACATAATAATAATAAAGGAAAATTGTTAAAATTGAAAGTAGATTACATCTGGTCTAGGCTATTTTTTTTTATTTGGCTTTGTTATTTATTTATTTATTTTATTAATGTCGGTGAGGCCATCTAATTTGTAACTTTCTTAATATAAGAATGGGGTAGGAGTTTATAAGATTTTTTTTTCTTCATCCTACTCCTGTTCTTATTGTCATGGAATGTATTTTTGTTGTGTTTGTTGGATTGTTGTTGTGGCATTTTGTGTTGCATTACCATGAAAAGAGAATAAATAAATGAAATGAAAAATGAAATGAAATGAAATGTCAGTTTTCAACTGATAATAAAACATTGATTAAGAACAATACTTGTGTATTGACTCGGAAGTATGCAGACATCTTTTTGTCTGTGTTGACAGCTCCGTAAAAAAAATTAATTCACAATTTATTCTTCAAAGAATGTGGTGGTCTTAACTTTCTATTTGCTTGTGATTTTAAATGTACAAAACTCCTAAACAAAGTGGTCTAACTTTCACAAACAAGCTTTGAATGCATGGAAAATATTTTACAAACACAATTTCTCTCCCTATTCTTGTATTGGAATAACCAATATATATTATTAAAAAACAAGACCATTTTTTGGAACGATTGACAATTTTTCAATCATCAAAAAACGATTTTTGTTACAGATTTGATAAATCAATCAGCTGACCTATATAATTACAATGAAGTTGTTAATTATCTTGGGAAAAATTTGTCTTCAAAAGATTTTCTTAAACTTATTAATTGTATCTCCCCGAAATTACTTTATCTTATAAAAAAACGAAAAGATGTATAATCCTATAACTGGTTCTCTTCCCAATCTGACTATTGAGGGCCTTTCCATTAAGGATGAAAAAAGAAATAATATATTAATCAGAAGAATTTTAACTAATGAAAAAAGTTCTTCACCCAAGGCAATGGGGAAATGGAAACATTATTACCACTTTAGTGTCTTTAAGAATTTGTGGTCCGATATATATGTAATGCCTAATAAAGTCAAAGAAACTCACTTTAAAATAATAAACAGATACTATCCATGTAATGACTTTATTAGTAGCCCAAGTTTAAAGAAGGGTTCTCGCCATTATGCAGTTTCTGTGAAGAAGAAAATGAAACAAATGTACACTTATTTTTCAGTTGCAAGTATACTAAATTATTTTGGTCCCAAGTTCTTGGTTTCTTTTTGAGTTATTTTATAAGTTTGTAACAATAACTGATGTAATGGTCTTGTTTATGGATTGTGATTCTGGCTTATTGGAAATGAATAATATAAATTACATTTCTTATACTATTTGGAAAATACCGTATACATAAACCAAAGTGTATATCGACTGTACCAAATGGTATTTCCCACTGATTTGAAGATTTTTATGACATAACTTCAATACCGGAAGAATCGAAAAGCTCTAAAGACATGTACAATGCTGAAAAGGATACTGAATGTAATAGAAACATGATTGATTTGTGATATAGAATGTAGAAGTTTGTTATTTGTGTTTGTGTTGGATTCAAATGTCTCTGTATTCCCCTTTGTTTTGTTATTTTGTAAAAAAAAAAACTCAGATGTGATTTGTGCTGCTCAGATAGAGGGGCATATTTAATGAGCATTATACCAGAGCCCGTCTGATTATACCATAGGGATTATACCAGGATTGTACACGACAGGATTATACTCGACACCAGAACAACTCCCAATTTGTGCTCTCGTGAGAGCTTTGGATTCCAGGGTGCTCACTGACTACATAGATTTTAATTTCGCCAACAAAAATCCAATCAAAATGAACCAATCCAGTTCATCAGGGTAAGTTTTGTTACTTGTTTGGCGCAATTATTTGTCATTACCTGATACGATTATTCCTAATAGTCCTTGTTCAAGTTGTTATGAGTGATCCCCAGCTGCAAAGTTTGGACCAGCTTAAACCCTTCATAAAAAAGCCCATACTGTTAAATTGTGTGTGTGTGTGTGTGTGTGTGTGTCTTCTAGGATTATTATTTTGCATTCACTTTTGCCCCTTCGTTTCTATGTTCTTGTTTTCACATGTTAGGCTACTTCTTGTTTTGTCTGATCTTAGACCTATTAGTCACTAGTCAACAGCTGTTTCTATTTCAATTAATCATAATCACGTGTTAATGTACCCTCATTTTGATTCAAATCTTTGACTGCTGTTGTCTTTATGTGAAGATGTTGCTTTTTTTTCTTGTTTCATGATGGATTACCTTCTTTGTTTTTTTGTTAATGCATAGAACATGTTAGAACATGCAGCAACCCCAAGAATTTTTGGAAGAGTTCTCCAACATTTTACATGACCTTGGATGTAGATTGGCATCCATTCATGAGGACATGGACTTTGTCTATATAAGAATTGAAGAAATTCTAAATGTGTTGTCCAGGTTTTCTGAAACCACTTCAATTCCCAATGCTCCAGAAGTTTTGCGGAGTCTGGTGTCTGCATTGGAAATACTTGACCGTTGTCAGTGCACAGTTCTCAATGGTTGCCAAGCACCAATTATTAGATCAGGAAAAACGGGACACCCTCGTTTTGACATATCAAAAGAGCACCTTGAATTCCTTCTTGAATTTGACTTCACTGTTCCTGAAATTGCTAGACTTTTGGATGTGAGTGTTCGAACAATTAGAAGACGAATGAAAGAATTGGAATTATCAGTGAAGCAGTGTTTTACAGACATTAGTGAGGAGGATCTCCAACGAATCTCCAGACTTTCTTACAACAACTCCCAACTCTGGATACAGAATGGTCTCTGGATATCTGAGGAGCATAGGCATAAGGTATGGCAAAATAACATGCTTACTATAATGTTTCTTAACCTAAGTTTTACCTAAGAAATAAAATGGTTCTAAAATTCAACGCAACTAACTTTCATATCACATATGTGGAATCTATCTTAGTTCAATAACCTGGACTAAACTTGCTTTTTTCCCCTAAAAGGATCACCCAGCAAAGAGTCAGAACAACTCTCCGATCCATTGACCCCATTGGAAGTGTCTTACGAGGCCTTGAGGTCATGCTCATACCAAGAAGACCCTACTCCGTTCCCTCGCCACTGTCACTTTGGCATATAGATGGAAATCACAAGCTTGTGAGGCAAGTCTTTGTTTACTTCATAATATTCAATAATATAAAGAAGTTTCAAATTCAACAAAATCCACAAATATAAAAACAAACAACTGTTAAGCCATGTTGACAATACAAGTTTAAGAAAAGTCTTACAGAATTTTAATCTTTAAATTAAAAAGATTTATCAAATTAATAGATGGCAAAATTTGGGATACAGTCTCTTCTATTTATGCTGGTACATATTGTTTAATAGTAGTATATTACTTTGTTCCAAAATAAATTTCAGTTTTATCATGTGTTTTACCATCAACATATTTGAAGACATTTATTTGTGAAAATGTTTTATTTTTTTGTAATTGTGCAATTTTAAAACCGTATGAAAATGGTTATAAATGTTATTTTAGCTATGGGTAACAATGTAAACTAACCTTTTTCATTAATTTAGTTTTTCTTTTAACAATGTCAGTTACATATGATTGTAGAGAATTATGGTAGTTGACATAATATGACGGCCAAGAATGGTAATCCTCAGAATTTGTCCTCTGCATTTAACCCATCCAAGTTAGTGCACACACATTAGGAGTACTGAACATACATACACCCACACGCTTCAAACTGCAGACTTTGAAACTGTGGACACGCATTCACATGCAATGCTTCATTTTGCAAAGAAATGTGAGGCATTTTGCATTCTGTGTGCGCAATTCTTGGATGTGTAAAATTTAGAGGGAAAAAAGCCAAAGTTTTTTTAAAATGTGTAAGCAGTTGAAGAAAAAAGTAATACTATATTAAATGCATACAGTATTCCTCAGCTATACTTTCCAAGATGCACTTATTTTTAACAATCCTATCGCATGTGTTCTTCTGGAATAATAATAATTGTTATTTTGTTGTTCTTATTTTAGATGGTGAATAATTGTCCATGGAGGAATTGATGGTTATAGCAGGAAAATCATGTATCTTCAAGCAAATGCTAACAACAAAGCCTCAACGGTGCTTCATTGTTTTTTGGAGACTGTACAGAGTCATGGATTGCCTGTTCGTGTCCGAAGTGACAAGGGTGGTGAAAATGTTGATGTTGCTCGTTTCATGTTAGAACATCCCTTAAGGGGATCAGGTATTTTTACTTTAAATATTTCTTTGTTTTCACTTCTACAATCTCATCCCCTGTACTTCATCATGATATTGATGTTGTTTTTTCTACATTACTATCACAAACAAATTTGTACCTTAAATCTTCCTTTTTACTTTGTCAGAAAAAAGGAGCATGATCACAGGCAGAAGTGTGCACAATCAAAGAATTGAGCGATTATGGCGTGATTTGTGGTGCTCGGTTCTCAGCAACTATTATGCAGCTTTCCATCATCTTGAGGACTCTGGCTTTCTAGATCCCAACAATGACCTGCACATCTTATGTCTACAATTTGTCATGATTCCCAGGATAAATGCACACCTTAATATTTTCAGAAGCACATGGGACCGACACCCTCTTTCTTCACAAGGCAACAAATCTCCTCAGCAACTTTGGCTTTCAGGACAAATTTCAAGTACAGAAACATTGTGTGATCAGGTGGAGTAAGCCTTGATAGCTGGGTATTTCTGTCTTTTTTTCTGTTTTTTTTTTTTTTCTTTTAATTTTTTTCCCTTTTATTTCAGTTGGGAGCTGATCAGTTGAGCATTGACTGGGATGGACCGGTCGTTACCGAGATTGATGAGCAGTCAACAGTTTCTGTTCCAGAGCCCCCTTCTTTACTCAGGGAGGTGGTTGTGGCCAAATTACAGGACAATATTGACCCTTTCATACACAGTAACCCATTTGGCATGGAGGTTTACAAGGAAGCTGTGAGAGTTCACATTTGATTGATTTTGTTTAATTGCTTGATGTATGTTTCACAGCTGGTAACTGTACTTTGTGCTGTAAATAATATAGAAACAGATGTATGATTATGGTTTTATTCCCATGCTGCTTAAGAGCCATATACAGAATCGACCCCTTTTCAGCGATGATGATAGTCAGAATAAGATTGTTATAAGATCGTTTCCACTGCTTAAAAAAAACAAAATATGATAGCACTGTAACTGTTGTAATGTCTGGCATTATCACCTACACTATCTTAAATAAAAAAAAAATTGAATCGTGAAAGTGTCAGAATCATTTGTAAAGTAAGCTTTACATAACTTTAATTAAAATGGGCGGTTTCTTTTTTGGGCGGAATATTGACCAATTAGAGGTCTGAAAGTTGCAGGAACCACAGTGCAGCCCGCCAAATTTTGATCAGAGCTACGCGCCTCATTTCAGCGGAATGATGCAGAGCGATTGATTTCCGTAAGTTGCAGTTATTGATTTATAAAAAAAAAAGTTATTGATTATTTAGCATTATATCTTGATCTGTATTAAGTGGATCATGTATTAACAACGTCTTAATGTTTAAAAGCAGACTAATTGTTTGCTAGGTCTTGGCTACAAGCTTAGCTGCTATTCGTCTACCATAACTAATTTCTGCAGCAGCAGCATAAGGAGGTCTTGTATAAAAACCTGTTAAGGTGGCAATTTAAGAATACAATTGTTAATTTTTTTTTAATTATTATTATTATTGTTACTAAGTTCTGCATGTAAGTTAGGTTATTTAGGTTTCTTGAAGTCGATCTTGTTCATTATCAAATGGTGATATTGGGTTAAGTAAGTTACAGTATAACAAAAGTAACAAAGTATAACAAAATTCTTGATGACCATTTTAAAATCATAAATGTGTGGAGAAAATAAACAGTTACAATACAGCCTATTGTGATTGATTAAACTTTTAAGAGGCTATACTTGTGAGCGCAGCAAATTTCAAAGTGAAGAGAAAAAAACTAGCCTAATGGACCACCTCGCATTTAAGGTTTAAGGTGTTTGAAGGACGATAAGATTCAAAAGAATGCAATACTGGCACACTGTCAAAAAAGGGGGGTGGGGTTCTTTATAGCCTAAACACTGATTTGAGTCTTAAATAGCGTTATCGCAACCTTTTACTCCTATTTATTTGCATTTGTTAGAACTGTTGCGTTATTATTTTCAAGCTCAATAAATCATTGTTATGTGTTTTGTCAGATTAGCATTTATTTCTAACTTGACTCTTATTTCCTTACAGAGAAGAACGTGAGCGATTACAAGCTTCTGAAATGCTTTTTAGAGCATCAGACTTGATCAGAGGACAACAAAACATAACATCGTCTTCCACATTCATCCCAACTCGGTCTCATCCCCACACAAATTCCCTTACCTTAAATCCCCAGCAACACCATCCATCAACTGCCATTTCCACACAGACATCCACACTGCGTTCCAATCCAATCATCCAATCATCTTTAATTTCTGGACCATTGGACACAAACACACTGTCACAAAACCTTTTGCAAAATGGTCCAACAAATGCCATTCTGACACCCTCACAATCTAATTTTGTATCATACATTCCAACGCCACTGCAGACCTCAAGACAGTCCACCATCCAAAGTTTTCAGCCAACCTCGATTCCAACAGAACTGCATACAAATACACCCTGCAAAACAATGCAACACCAGCTACTCTAACACCTCTGTCTTCAGTGACATATATGCCTAGTAGACAATCTCACACATTTAGCAGAAAGAGAACACATACAGAGACTGTGTTAAGGGGTCTTTTCAGCCCATACCAAAAAGCACAGACAAGAAGTTCTTTTCAGTACACACAAACTTTCTGTTGTCTGGCTGAAGTAAACCGTAACCTGCCTCCTTCCCAGAAAGAACGCCAAATTTTGGCTTTATCTGGCCTGGGCTTGAAAAGGGTGGTTCTGGTTTGCACAGCAGGCACATTTGATGAATTGAACACCCAGCTAACCTGTGCTTACCCTCTTCTCAAAAGTGCACATGGCTTCAAAATACTGAGATGCACACAAAGCCAAAACTTAATTGGCATACCAATACCAAATTCTGGGTATTCCATACCATATTTGAAGGGTCAGCGGGGCTTAAATAAAGCCACAGCTTACATAGCTCCACTCCAAAACAACCTTCCTTTACAATCCATAATGGCAGAAACATCAACAGAAGATATGGTAAGATTAATGTTTTAAGTGAAAATTCAATACACCTATATTGAGTAGGAACACAAAGTATAATTATAAATTGTATATGAATAATTAGTAGTTAATGAATACTGTCAAAAATGTTTAACATAATTATTCTTGTACAATGTGTTGTTGTTGTTGTTGTAAAGTACGTTGTAAAGGAAGTCTGCCAGGAGTGCTCTGGAGTTGTTCCCCTTTTTGACCTGGAGAAACACATTAAACAGTGTAAAAGGTAAACTTCTTTTCCTGCACACGTTCTTTTTGTCTTCTTTAGCAGACCAAACCCTTTTTCATCATCTCTTATGATTTTCATTCAGATAAAATAATAATATACTTATTATTTAACCCAGAAACAGATCACCAAACAGAAATGCAACAGAGTACTTCGTAAGTCTTTGTTCTTTAATCGTCTATTTTTGTAATGAATTTAGTAATTAAAAGGATACTCCACTGTAAAATAAAAATTCTGTCATCTTCCATAGTAGGAGTCCAACATGGACTCACCCTCATGTTGTTTCAAACCTGTATGAATTTCTTTCTTCTGCTGAACAGAAAGGAAGATATTTAGAACAATATCAGTAACCAGACGGTTTTTGGTACCATTCCATAGTATATTTTTTTCCTACTATGGAAGTCAATGAGACCAGAAACTGCCTGGTTACTGACATTCTTCTAAATATCTTTCTTTCTGTTCAGCAGAAGAAAGAAATTCATACAGGTTTGAAACAACATAAGGGTGAGTATATGATGACAGAATTTTCATTTTACAGTGGAGTATCCCTTTAAGTATGCATGCATGTATATGTAAATATATAAGAATATATCTCAGGTGGCAGTTATAAATGCCCATTAATAAACATGTAGTTGAAGTTAATTTACAATGCACACTACAGTACACCTTTCTGGAAACGTTGTTACATTATAGCTTCAATAGACGTTTTTCACAGACTGTTGACATGTTTTAACAGTCATCAGCATTGCAAATCAAGTTTGTTTTATATTTAAATGTTTTTTTTATGTGGATTCATTAATAACACTATAATTTGTATTATATTAGCTTTGTATAAATTTACAAAAAAATAGTTAGCACTGCTGCGAGGGTGTTTCTAAACACTGTGAGGTTTTCTTTTGCCATTTGAGCAAATGGGAACACAAAAAATAAATTTAATGCAGGTTTTTTGCCATTTGAGCAAATGGGAACACAAAAAATACATTTAATGCAGTGTCTCATTGGCCATTATAAAGGTTTACCTATCTATGACGACCTCACGCTTCTGAAAAACCCAGAAATGTGAAAAGGGTTTATAATTTGATCTTACGTATTGTGTGCTGCCCTGTTGTGGCATACTCTAGTCTGTCACTCAAACTGATAAACAAACAAAGAATATCTGTATTGCTTCAACATGCTATATTTCAGGTTTTATAAACTTATGAAAATTATAAACCTGTATTCCACAGCACCCTTTATCAGGAAAACCCTTTACAAATGCAACCATCTTGGTCCTTAGGAGTGGTGCTGGTGCATGACCCATTCATGGACGTTTACAATTCAAAAGGTGGTAATTTCTTTTACAGAACTTAAATTTTACCCTATGGTTTTATTTGCTGTAGTTACATTTATAAGATGTCATTGATTTAAACGGTAAATATTTAGAAAAATGCTGAACTGAGTACTTAAGATTTGTGCATGAGTTTTAATTTGTTTTATTGCTGAAATCAGAGTTTGCCATTACTGATCTGACTATGTTTGAATTTCCCCCCTCAGCAAATAAGATACGACGCATTACGGTGCCCCTGACACTAAATGCTCAGCAATTCGAAGAGTTTCTTCGAAAAGAGTTTCCTCTACTTGGTCAAAACAGTTTTGAACTCTGCAGAGTGGACAAGACCAGAAGGCTGCATGTTTTGACCTGCCCAATCAAGACACCTTCTGCAATCAGGGCTATGAATGAGCTTGGGCGATCTGCCCTGTACATCAGGCAAAAGGTAAGTGCCTTTTTATTAAGGACACAAACATTAATTGTAGGCTGATTTTAATTAATTAGAACCATGTCAATGTTTTCCCTCAACTATTTTATTTATTTTTTTGAAAAGAACACTTTTTCCTACTTCAACAGTGTGAAAATAATGACAATAGCTATGCAATTGTTCAAACTAAGTAATATTTAAAACTTTAAAAATTACTTGTCAAAAAATGATGCAATTACTTTGTGCCAATATGACTACTAATGATAACTAATTGTCAGATAACTTCAGATGGCAAGTAAACTAGTTCATATCTTTTATCTTGTGTTCCTGAAATTCCAGATATTTTGGCCTTGACATTCCTGACTTACAATGAGATAAACTGAACAAATAACATGATGCATTAATAGACAAGATTGTAATTTTTGTCTTTGTTGTAGATGGACAATGAGATGACAGGTGCTGACCCAGATGTACTTTCAGAGGTGAACAATGTACAGATAATATGAATACATTATACAATATAATACAGTTAATTAATCTCTAATCCGTTCATTTTGACCCTGAGGCTACATCATCTGACGGATCAGAGAATATGGAAAGCCTAAACTATCCATCTGATTCACCACTGCCTGAGAGAAACCCCATCCTGCCTGAATCGGATGAAGACGGTCCTGAAAATTTTATTCTGGCTTCAAGCTCTGCAACTGATATTAATGAACTGATAAAAAAACTTCAGCAAAAAATACAAAGAGAGCCACCTAGAGCAAATATTATAAATGTGTACAGGGAGGATGTATTAGATTGTGCCATACGGGCCTTCCAGAGGCAGAGGTTCAGTGCAGAGGCCCGCGTTGATGTTGCATTTGTTGATGTTGAAGGCAGAGGGGAAGGATCAGTTGATGAGGGCGGGCCCAGACGTGAATTCCTGCGCCTTTTGATGCAGGAAGTTCAACACTGCAAGATATTTGAAGGGCCAGAGGAATCAAGGTCATTAGCCCTTCTTGGTGATGGTAAGTTAGATTCACATTCACTCTGTATTACGAATTTTGAAAGAATTTGTTTTGCTAATGTATGGTTTAATTATAAAACAAAATTCCTTTATAGCTGTGCAAGATGGGCTGTATAGAACCATTGGAAAAATGATTTCAGTGGCTGTGGTTCAGGGAGGGTTGCCCTGTACAGACAAACTAGTGGTGTTCTGCCACCCACGTTTGCTTTGGAGGAAATTGCTGACCATGACATCCGGAATCAGTTGGAGAAAAGTAAGTACTTATGTTTGAGGCTACATCATCTACAGTTTGATCATGAGATCATACATCCATTTTTAACATAAGATCATTTAGTGGTTGCTTAGTAATTTGATTGTTTGTTTTTTTGTTGTTTTTTTTCTCATAGGGTTGATGTTGAAGGGGTTAATAGACTAACTTGATTAGATTGACTTGGGTTTAATGAATGGAATACTAATAGCATGGTTAATATAAAAATACAAAATAGAATTGTATTTGCTTTATTTTTTATGTAATGTTCATTTAATGAGGAGGAAAATGTGACTGTTAAGAGTAACGGACATGGCTTACATATGATTTACAAATAAATAATTAAATATAAGACTGTGAGGACTTTGCCTTCTCATTTCAGAACACCACTGCACGCCACTGGTTATAGTACATAAATCCTCTACTTTTTTTAAAAGTAAACACACAATGGCAAGTGGAAATACTGGTTTAATTCAGCCATATGTTTAAGCAGAAACTGTTTCAGAACAAGAATAGGAAGAGTGAATTATACAGGCTTGTATAGAAAGTCGATGTATCAGAATCTTCTAAGTTATCAAATAGCTAATAATGTGTTACTATTGTTACACAAACCTTGTAAAATATGTACAAACCCCTTTTGCATGCTACTTTTCGCCATGTCATAGTCAAAGATCTGACTTCTAATCTGCATCTTTACATTCAACAACTCAGAACGTCAGTGGAGAAAGGCATAGGCCTATAGCTCATCAACATAACACCGTCATATACATTATATACATAATTCACCCGCGATATAGATAAATGTTACGAATTGTTCATGTCAACAGAAAAAAGATAAGATAAGAAAGCAAAAAGAGCTGGCTTCTTTTGAAACTCCTCTTCTTCATAGTTAATGATATGCTAAAGCCCGCACGCACTTTGATCTAATGGTTATAAGGTAATTTGTGACGTACGAAACACTGGCGATATCAAACCGTGTTTTTGAGACTGTCTTTGGTTCACTGCAGTTTTAAGTAAAAAACACTCAGCAATGGTGTTGACATGATTTGCACATGGTTTGTTTTAAAGCATATTAAAACTAACGCACAGACATAAACAACAATAAAAACTGTTTGCTGGGCTAGATGATATGTTAAAGATACAAAAACATGGTAAGAGCTCAATACAATTTTTTTGTTTCAGATCAACACAGCAGGATCTGTGGAGGAAGCAAGGGCAGCCATTTCTGACTTTGCTGACACCCTAGGTGTTATGGGGGCCTTCACTTACATCAAAAATTTAGAAGAGCGGGATAGGGTAACACAGATCGCATTGAAGTTTTATCTTGAGGACAGACTTGCACAGGCTCTTGCACAGTATGTTTATTTGTATTAATTTATCTAATTTGGAAATTTTTACTTTTGGCAATCCCGTAAAAAATAATAATTATAATAAGTGTTAGTATATAATAAGTAAAAAAAAGTAAAAAAGTGTTACAAGTGTTTATATATATATATATATATATATATATACACTAACTGAAGCATTTACTATGGTATATTTTTTTAATCATTAATTTTCTGTCTTGCACCCTAGGCTAAGAGAAGGTCTAATGACTTTGGGGCTCCTAGATGAGGTTGTTGCCAACCCTGGAATATTTCACACCGTGTTCACTGAATCTGTTGTGCCTTTAACTTCAACCGACATGGCCAATCTTTTTAAACCAATTTTCTTGCCAGTTGGAAGCAACAGGAGGAGGTCTGAGAACAGAACTCTTGCTTTCTGGAGAGATTGGCTATTGGAGGTGGAAGGTAAATCAAATGTTGAGATTTGCTGTATCTGAGTGTTTAAAAAGCAAATGTATGTCAGTGTTTCCCAACCATTTTCCTGGAGGCACGCCAACTGTACACATTTTGGATGTCTCCCTTACATGATCCATCCATTTCAGGGATCGGGCTTCATCTGAAATCGCATACTCTGAGTGGGTAACTCTTATGAATAGTATTTACTTTGCAACAATTAAAAAATAATGTTATACAGTGTTGGCTAAGTTTCTCAAAAAAAGTAATTAATTACTAGTTACTAATTACATCCCTTAATAGTGGAATCAGACAAAGTACTCTCCGAAATTACTTATTACTAAGTACTTTCTAAATCCTATGTCAACCTCGAATACTTAAGTGATTCAAGGATGGACATGAAACGGCTCTTATAATTAATTAAAATAAATAATATTAAACTAAGGTGTAAGGTCAGGGCATGCAGCAAACTTACATAAGTCAGTCCACAATAGAAAACAGTCCAGGGCAGGCAGCAAAAAATCATGAAGAGAATAAAGAGTCCAAGAGTAATCCACAGGAAGACAAAAAAAATTAACAGTTTTGCTATTTACTGTTCTAATAATGTACATTTTTGTTTTGTTTTCTGTTTAATTTTAGAAGGAAACGTTGACAACGTGAGGCTGGAAGATATTTTAATCTTTGCTAGTGGGGCATCTAAAGTCCCACTTGCAGGATTTCAGGGGACTCCAACTATAACATTCCTGGAACCAGGGTTAGGCCGAAGCTTTCCAACGGCCAACACCTGCTCAGTGAGCCTCAATCTACCGATGTGCTCAACATTTAATGATTTTTCTGAAGGCATGGCATTAGCCATAGCTTGTGCCAAGACATTTGGCATTGCTTAAATCACAGTTTCTTTCTTTTTTTTAAATATGTATATACCTTTGGGGCATTTTGTTGTTCTGAGTTTTCTTTGCTTCAGTGTTTTCTGGGAACAATATATATTAAGAAAACCTTCTGGAATGTTTCTACTGTATATATACACAAAGTGAAACTGTTGTGACCTGTAACTGCAATTTAAAATATGAATAAAATGTTGACCCTTAAGACCGATTTATGCATCCCTGTTTTGTTTTTGTATTGTTTTGTGAGGTGAATAAAATTTGTAATTTGTTAATAAGTGTTATGTTATGCTGAGAATAAGGGTTTTTGTTTTGGGGGGTCACCTGCGAATGAATTGTAGAGAACCTCCTAGTGGTACAATTACAGGATATTTCAGGGGGGAAAATCTACTACAATATTAATTATTGTTACTGAAAATGTTATAACATAAACAATAAAAAATACTTTTCTAACAAATGTGACAAGTTGAAAAAACTATCATATTAAGAACCTTTTTTGTTGATACTTCAGGATTTAGCATTAAGCTTTGTATTATTAGGAAACCTGTAGACCTCCCTCATGTCCCCCTGAGACGAGAGACTTCCTGAAATTAAGTCTGGGTTACATTACACTCTTAAGGGTATCATAAAGTAGACATGTAGGCCGGCTTTGTATTTGAAATGCCAATATGTCTGATAAATGGTAAGCATATTTTATGTAGCCTATATAATTCATTTCCAATTATTTTTATATTTAGGTAAAGCAGATGGGATACTGATTGTAGTTTTTGCTGCATTTGAATACGCTACAGCGTATTTCTATTCAATAAGATCTATTCCCGATTTAATGGGAGATGGAGAAAAATTATGTGGACTATCGTGCTTTTCCAAAATAACCGTTTAAGCATGTCAGGTTTGTCAATAATATTTAGCCTCTGCTAAATTTAACTTTAATAATACACCATACATAACTTTCTAAATCGGTCATTGATTGCAGTAATCAAATGTGGACTAGTTAGAGGATGCAACCGAAGAATAAGAAGTTAAACTAAGGTTTATAAAAAAAAACGTGTTACAACGTGTCTTCACACGTAAACAACACGTTGGGAAGACGATCAGTTACTCGCGCTTCCGACTATGGAAGGCCATGAGGGTCAAAAATCAGCGCGTATTTAACGTGTATTTCACGTGTTAAATACACGTTAAATACACGTGAAATACACGTGAAGTACGCGTTAAAAATCAGTTTGAATGGGTCAATGTCATTGGCTGCTGAGGACTTGGGTCAAACCACTTATGTGAGCTTAGAAGGGTGTACCATTCATAGACAGGCAACCACCATTTAACATGCTATAGATCAGCTTATTCAGCCTTATTATTTAGTCTTTTTTTGTATAGCCTATAGAAATAATATATTTCAATAGCAGTTTTATGAAATATTTATTTTTTTATAAATATTAATTAACATTTTGTGGTGATAGCATAAAGTTTATAAAAGTTACAGTATTTTGTAATGGAACAGGACTTTTTGTTTAGCTCTTGACTCGTCGAAGTATACTATTTAAATACTGTTGCTTTCTGAGTGCCATACACAAAAATACCAACTCATAACTCCACGAATATAGCAAGGAGAGTCAAATTCGATTATTCAAATTAGTCTGATTCTACTGTGACGGTCCAAGGGGCTGTAGTACTTTATTTTGTCCAGCAGGTGTCATGGGGTAACACTTTTTGTGTCGTTAGGTTAAGTGCTGTGATGCAGGTGTGGAAAATTGATTGTGATTAACCATGCTGCTTATAAGATGCTGGCTTTCTTAAGCCTGGTTCACACGGGACGATTTTAAAATTGTCGGCCGATTTTCCAAACCTGAGAGACCCCACACACGGCGATAAAAAATCACGGCTCTAACAGTTTTGGTCATACAGTGTGTGGTGTGCAGCCACACGGCAAAATCAACGCATCACACACGAACCGATCTGACTCCCGAGCATTCCCAGGTCAGACGGGAAATCTCGCAAAATTCCTCAAGATCTAACGTGACTTCAGAGTAAACAATCATGGCGGACGAAGAGGATGCAGTGGCCATAGTTTGTGCTTTGTTTGTAACCGGGAAAAAAACATAAGAAAAACAAGAAAAGGCGATGGTCAAAGAAGTGGAGACAAAGTCCTCCATCTCCGACGTCCACCGGACTTTCTGGTGCGCCAAGCCGCCGGCTGTTTTGATTTTGTTTCCCGGTACTTCCTTGCCGCCTCGTCACCTCGCTTTCTGATTGGCTACACGCCACAGTCCACAGGCTGCGTGATCGTTTGTCCTCGGGGGACACCACACACGAGAAGAAATCAGGCCAAATAAATCCAACATGTTGGATATCCCCGATTTGAGATCGGAACGGTCCCGATGTCCTTCCGAGCAGAGGAATGCATTCTTAACACACAACACACGGCAGGAATATCTGATCAGATTATTTTACGATAATCGGAGCATCCTTAAGATTGTCGGAAGGTGTCAATCGGGGCTAAAATCGGCCTAATTATCCTGCCGTGTGAACCAGGCTTCACCCTCGGGAGGGAAGGAGATTGGGGCTTGGTCTCTGCTGGTCTTGCTGTTTGGTGGTCAGGCGGACTTTCTCACGCTCTCCAGTCCAAGGTTTCATGTTGTGTTTTTGTATCTTTATATTTTTTATGTTTTACCTTAATGTAGTTATGTCTGTTTTCTGATTAAAATACATATTCGTGCAAATTTGATTATGTTGTATGGACTCTCCATTCATGTTGCTCCTCCTTGAGCCAAAGGGGTTGTAACACTATGTTCTGTCAAATGTTTAATAGAGTTCTCCAACTGATTCATGACATATATATGAAAGATCGTAATGGATTGTTTTTATTTTGGACTGGAATCTGCTGTCAATAATGATATGTCATTTTTCACCACCAAAGCATGTTTCATGATCATGAAGTTATAAAGGTAAAATCATGAGAATATTGCAGCATGTGCGCATTTGGAGTTTTTGTTTTGTTTTGTTATAATTCGATGACGAATATCTTCAAATCTAAATGACAGATTATTGTATAATTGGGCTCATTTTAATCTAAAGAAATTTACATTTTCCATGAGCTATGCATGTTTCATGAAGTAATGAATGGAAACGTAACCTGTTTTTTTTCTCAATTGAATGGTTTCGTGATAATATCGTAAGTAATATATTTATATTATATATATACAAATTACGATGAATTTGAGCTCCTTTTAATCTGGAGAATTTTCTGAAAAAAATGACGTATGATTTTGCATGATATATGAATGTTTCATGAAGTTATTAATAAAAGCGCAAAGTGAAACTAAAGTTATTTGTCATGCTGTGCCTGTTGGGTTTTATGTGTTATAGCAATATGAGCTATATATTTGGATCTCATCCATGGATAACAGTAGGCTATCTCTGGGCTCATTTTAATTGGGATAATTTTCTGAAAATAATAATCTATGCATGATTCCTGAAGCTATGAATGAAAACGAAACGTGAAGTATCGAGCTGTTTTTCTTTGCAGCCTCAGTGCGCCAGTCTGCTTTCATGTGTCACAGCTCTATGAACGAAATCTGTCGATCTGATCAAAGGATCTGTGCATGTTTGGTGAAGTTAAGAGGTAAAGCGGCACGGGACTGAAACCTCTGATTTTTTTTTTTTTTGCTAAGATACATTACCTAATTTTTTTCTATGTGTTATAGCTTTATGAAACATATATTTAGATCTAAATGATGTTTTATGGTGAGTTTCGACAGTTTTTAATCTGCAAATAGTGACGTATCTTTTTTATGATATAGCCTATGCTTTTTCCAAGTTATGAGTGAAAAGCCTACATGATAGTTACCATAGATTTTTGGCTAAACTACATGCTCTCTGTGCAGTTTTATGTGTGTTATAAATCTTTAGATATAAATGACAGATTTGACAGATAATTTTGGGCTCTTTTAATCAGGAGAATCTACTATAAAATTCTGGTGCACAATTTTACACTGAAATCTTGTTTTATGAAGTTACAAGTAAAACGGTGACATCAATAGGCCTATTATTATTATTATATCGGTCTGGGGTTGACTTCTTGTACAAAACTTGCTCCAGTTTATTCAAAGCCTCAAACAATTTCTCAATGGTGCGACTAAAAAAACTCTTGAGGTCGCACCGGTGCAACGAGCCATTCAAGGGGAAAAAGGTCTCTGCGACTCTGAAGGTCTCCCTGTGGTTCAACAACAGACACTAGAATCATGCATTTTAGCCTGAGCCCGACGGGCTTTTTACCCCCTCGAGCCGGGCTTCGATTGTTCAGATGTGGGCCGGGCCTCCAGTCTGTTTAGACTTCTTATTACTTTAATATTTTAGACATTCATCAATTAGCGATGAAAAAAAAACTTGCTTCGCTGGTGGAAACAACACGAGACCATGATGCCACGACTGTAAAGAGCGGCTCGACGGTGTTTTGTGTCCCGCAGCAGCGCAGCTGAACAGTTCTGCGTTCAAATAATAGGCTTAAGAAGAAGGTATTTTAATTATTTACTAAACTAGTGTTTTCTGAATCTGTGTCTAAAGGATGAAGTTGCAATCCCGACTCGTCATCTCCTCATTAGAAGCGCTTTTAGAGATAAGTACATCTTTATGGGTTATGATTATAATGAAAGAGTTTTTGATTTGTTTTATTTCATTTAGTTATTAAAAGCTTGTGTATATGTATATATATATATATATATATATATATATATATATATATATATATATATATATATATATATTTATTTATAT
The DNA here is from genome assembly GCF_963082965.1 of Carassius carassius. Lineage (NCBI taxonomy): Eukaryota > Metazoa > Chordata > Actinopteri > Cypriniformes > Cyprinidae > Carassius > Carassius carassius. The sequence goes on from NC_081776.1 coordinate 26,629,272, forward strand.
ATATGTTTTCACTGAGTTTCGGTTAATTTTTGTACTCCTATTAAAGACAACATGGTAGAACGAGCAACTGTTCTGTTGATATTGTGTGTGCAGTTACGAATAATGTATTACTCTTACCTTTATGAGCAAAAATGAGGCATATCCACGGAAAAATGCAAGTGATCATGTTGCCGTCTCCCTGTCCTGAAGCATCTCCTCACAAACTACTGGATATAGCTTATATTTATCTGGGTCTAACGTTTAAACATTGTCATATGCTTCAACTGTTTTAAATCTATAGATTTTATTTTAGGTAAGTCGTGATGATTTGAGAAGGCTAAATTGATCAAACATAGGCTCACTGTCTGCCGCTGGCAGCTTGGTCATTACTTAAAAAACCCTAAAACTTATATTTAACAAACATAAAATGCTCCAAACGCTTTTCTAACTTAACTTAATAAAATATATTATATTAACAAAATATAATCACTTTGCTATTACATACAAAACTGAACTATTTTAATAGCTGATCCAATAAGTACAAGCTGTTTAGGGACTGTTCACCTGTTCAAATCAGACAGGTTTGTCTGATTTGTCCCATTTTTTCAGACACAGTGGAAGATCTGATAAGAATCAGTGTAGAGGGCCAAATCTGGAAGATTTTGATGCTAGAGAGAGTGTGGCCAGCTGGATAAGCCAAGGCCAAAGATCACGAAGACCAAACTACAGGAGTTGGCCATCCGAGGGGCATGTGACTGCAGTGGAGGATAGTCCATAAGACATTGAGCCATGATATGTTCAGTTTGAAGCCCTTAAAACCCTTAATTTAGATTTTCTTTTTATTTCATATATCTTGAGATGTTTTAAGTTTAAATTTCACCTCAGTGAAACACTTTAAGCACCAAAACTTTTTCAGTAAGTTACCTTTCTTGTAGAATTGTGCTTCAAATAAAGAACATTATGTTGACCAGGTTGTTAGTTAATCTTTTAGGCTATAAGTCAATATTGTTTATATGGACAGTGATTTAAAAAAAGTGGAAAAAAGTTAGGCGCACTAGTGTAACAAGTGCAAAAAATTTGCCTAGAGCCCTGTTGTTTTATTCTACTTCATGAGACCTTTCAGATGACATATGGCACATGAGTATCAGAGTTGTGTGATATTTTTATAAATATTAGAGTACATGGCAAAATGATTATTATTATTTTTCTCAGCAAATAACTTGGCACTATTTTGGAGTTGATCAACATGCTATATGCATTGTAATGCTCAGACTCTAAGCTTTCAAATGATATCTATTTTTTCTTGATTTTAATTCAGCAGTTTGAAAAATATGATTAGTAATATTGATGCGATGGGGGGTTGGGGCGGTTCACGGTGGTATGGTGGGAGTAGTAGAATACTTCTGTTGTCCTGACCCTAGTACAAGCTCTCATTTTAATCCTGAAAGTCTTAAATGCTTATGTCTTATAACATCACCTGTGTACCTAATTACTGATTGTCTGATGAGTGCATAATCGCTGAACAAAAAATGCAGAATTGCTGAACAAAAAGAGGTTTCAATTAGTGCCACCTGATGGCGATAGCTTTAAATGAAAGCACAATAAAAGCTGTTGATTACTAAGATGATTGTTTTCTAAAGACAGATATTGATTTCAATGGTTTGTATCTTAAACCTGAATTGATTGCTTACCTCCATTGTAACTATTTCCCCCACACAAATGTTAATGCTTGATGCTAACTTAAGTCTTATACTATCACCAAAACATTTGAAACAGATACACTTTAACTAACCTTATTTATGTCCTGAGATATTGAATATCAAATAAGACGGATATAAATAATTTCCCTTGAACACTACATTTTTTCTTACATTTTTATCAGTTATTTCTCAGCAGGAGAATGTCCAAATATATATAGTTTTTTTACTGAAAGTCAGAATTGAGCAGTAAGTAGTTACTAGTAATTTAGTTATTTTAATTATATAACTTTTGCATTAACTAGTAGTGTAACTAATTACTAATTATATTTCAGTAATAATTATACAGTTACCATCCATAAAACAGATTTGTTGCTTTACTTCTAACCCTTTAAGAGTGACCACTATTAAAGCTAAAATATCCACTAATGTGTTTATTTACAAAAAGGCATGAGTGGTAAAAAATAAATATTTCATAAAACTGAAACTTAAATATATTATTTCTATAGGCTATATAAAAAAAGAAAAGAAAAAAAGACTAAATAATAAGGCTGAATAAGCTGATCTATAGCATGTTAAATGGTGGTTGCCTGTCTATGAATGGTACACCCCTCTAAGCTCACAGAAGTGGTTTGACCCAAGTCCTCAGCAGCCAATGACATTGACCCGTCCAAACTGATTTTTAACGTGTATTTCACGTGTATTTAACGTGTATTTAACACGTGAAATACATGTTAAATACGCGCTGATTTTTTACGCGTAAACAACACGTATTTAACGCGTTAAATACGTGTTGTTTACGTGTGAAATACACGTATTTAACGTGTTGTTGACGCATTAAAATTCATGTGAATTTGACCCTCATGGCCTTCCATATCCGACCGGTCGCCATGGAAACGTCTTAACAAAACGTAAGCACATGTAGGAACGTGTTACCTACGATTTTATTTAAATATTTCATCAACAAGTTGCTTGGAAACTGTGTTATGTGCACAATTGTTCTCCCCATAAAGTTATTCTGTGGAATAATTTCGTCCTGCCAAGGAAGGATCCTTGACATTGAGAAACACCTATAGACTAAAACAAACAAAAACATGGCGAAAAAAAGGTTTTACACGAGAGGAGGCGATTGATTTGATCTCTGATGACACCTGGGAAGAGACTGAACATGATTCATCAGACCCGGAGTCTGTATTCGGACGTTGAGGAGGTGTACTGGTTTTGATCCAGTCGAGGATTGGTAAGTGAAGCTTATTTATTTTTTTCTTTCTGATGAATCGATGAGAAATGAATAAAATAGTCAGACTCCGTGTTTCTGTTCGAAAAAACACTGTTTCACACACTTATATCTGCATTGCACACGTGTAAGCGCGTATGTGCATGCATGCTTTCATATTTGCTCATGTAACGTTAGCGTTATGTGTATGGGTGCGTGTGCATGCATACATGATTTTCTGTGTATGTAAGTGCATGGACCTATCCCTCTCTCTCTCTGTGTGTGTGTATGTGTGTGTGACACACACACACACGCACGCACCTTTACACATGCAAATGTAAGCAACTGCAGGCTTTATTTTTATTATTTTATTGTATTATTATTATAGTTATTTATTTATTACATTATTATATATTTATAATTATTTTTACAAATTTTCTCTTACTAATAAATTGCTTCATAATGAAAAGTATTTTTATGTACATGTATAGTGAGTTTGTAATACATGCTGCTTTTTTTCAGTGTGGCTTACTCCAGTTATCTATGAAGAAGCAAATAGCCATCTACATCGAACACACACCATCTCAGAGGGGCCGGGGCCGGGGCCGGGGCCGTGCTCGCAGCTGTAGCTGTACAATAAGTACATGGGGGGACTTGACACCTCCAACAAGATGCTCAGAACAAAGTCGGTGCCCCATAAAACAAGTCGTATGTGACCATTTTCCAGCACTTCCTGGACATTGCAGTGACCAACAGCTTCATTTTGCACAAAGAGCTGTGTGCCATCCACCATGATAAGCTCATGACACGGCAAAACTTTCAGGAGCTGCTAGCAGCTCCGCTCACAGGTGTTCCCCTGGATGGCCGGCTGAAAGAGAGATGCGATCATCTGCCTGTTCCTGTGAGTGATACTCAAGACCTTTCACAGAGTTGCATATGATGCAAAACAAGAGTTTTGCAACAAGAGTGGCGCCGATACAGGATGGCTGCCTCCGTGACGTGCTCTGTAATTGTTTTTGTGTTTTTGTTAGTTTGTCCTGTCTTTAGTTATATTCCTGCAATCAGTTTCACCAGGGACGAATTGCTGGATATTCGATACACATCTCCCGATATTTCACCGGTTTTCGACTATTCTGATGTTTTGCTAGACATTCTTGTCGGCGGAGCGGCTGCGCTGATCACACGCTTCAAGAGGACGCGCAGGCGGGGAAAGCGAGTGGGAGCGCTCGTGAGAGTCAGAAAACGCGGATTTCGAACGCCGTTGCCTAGCATCCATCTGGCAAATCTCCGCTCTCTTCCCAACAAAACGGACGAACTGCTTCTGCTCTCTCGGACAAATAAAGATTTCTCCCACTCTGCTGCTCTGTGTTTCACGGAAACTTGGCTGAATGACACCATACCGGACAGCGCGCTCCATCTGCCGGGCTTTCAGCTGTTCAGAGCGGATCGCGACGCAGAATCAACGGGGAAATCGCGCGGCGGCGGGACATGCTTTTACATCAATGAACGGTGGTGTACAGATGTAACTGTGTTAAAGAGTGCTGCTCAAATCTCGAAACGCTCTTCATTAACTGCAAGCCGTTCTATTCGCCGCGGGAGTTTCACTCGCTCATTCTGGTGAGTGTTTACATCCCTCCTCAAGCGCACGTGAGCTCAGCTTTGCAGAAACTCGCTGAGCACATCACAGAGATAGAACAACAACACCCAGACTCTGTTTTAATCATTCTTGGGGACTTTAATAAAGCCAATCTCTCCCGTGAACTGCCAAAATACAGACAGCATGTTACTTGTCCCACAAGAGACAGTAATATATTGGATCACTGTTACACAACAATAAAGGATGCATTTCACTCTGTTCCACGAGCAGCTATGGGACATTCTGATCACCTTCTGGTTCATCTTATACCGACCTACAGGCAGAAACTAAAATCAGCTAAACCTGTATTAAGGACTGTAAAAAGATGGACTAATGAAGCAGAGCAGGATTTACAATCTTGTTTTGACCTCACTGATTGGAGTGTTTTTGAAGCTGCTGCCACCGATCTGGACGAACTCACAGAGACCGTAACATCATATATCAGTTTCTGTGGGGATATGTGTATTCCTACCAAGACTCAACTAAATTACAACAATGACAAACCGTGGTTCACTGCAAAACTCAGACAGCTCCGTCAGGCCAAAGAAGATGCTTACGTGAAGGGGGACAATGTCTTGTATAAACAGGCTAAATACACACTGGAAAAGGAGATCAGAGTGGCAAAGAGGAATTATTCTGAAAAAATAAGGACTCAGTTCACCTCGAACGACTCAGCATCATTGTGGAAAAGTCTAAAGAAGATCACCAATTACAAGACACCACCCCCCAGCACTGTGGAGAATCAACGACTGGCAGACGATCTGAACGAGTTTTACTGCAGGTTTGAAAGAACACCCATCACCTGCCCTGAACACCTCTCCACACAACCATTCACACCAATAACAACTCCTGCAACCAACCCTGAATGCCTCTCCAAACAACCGTTCACACCATTAACAGCTCCTGCAACCCATCCTGATCACCTCTCCAATCAAGCGCTCTCACCATTCACACCTCCTGCATCCCCCCTCTCCCCCACACCTGCAATACAGATCAGCGAGGATGCGGTGCGCCAGGTCTTCCGGAAGCAGAAAAGGAAAAAAGCACCAGGCCCAGATTGCGTTACACCAGCCTGTCTGAAATCCTGTGCTGACCAGCTGGCCCCCATCTTCACAAAGATCTTCAACAGATCGCTGGAGCTGTGCGAAGTCCCTTCATGCTTCAAACGCTCCACCATCATCCCCATCCCCAAGAAACCCAAAATTACAGGACTAAATGACTACAGGCCTGTGGCTCTAACGTCTGTAGTCATGAAGTCATTTGAAAAACTGGTGCTGGCTCACCTGAAGGACATCACTGGACCCTTGCTGGATCCTCTTCAGTTTGCCTACAGAGCAAACAGGTCTGTGGACGATGCAGTAAACATCGGACTGCATTATGTTCTGCAACACCTAGACAGACCGGGGACCTATGTGAGGATCCTGTTTGTGGACTTCAGCTCGGCTTTTAACACGATCATGCCAAACCTCCTCATGCCCAAACTAACTCAGCTCTCCGTGCCCACCTCCGTCTGTCAGTGGATCAACAGCTTCCTGACAGACAGGCAGCAGCTAGTGAGGCTGGGAAAATACACATCCAGCACCCGTACAATCAGCACCGGAGCTCCCCAGGGCTGTGTTCTCTCCCCACTGCTCTTCTCCCTGTACACTAATGACTGCACATCTAAGGACCCCTCTGTCAAGCTCCTGAAGTTTGCAGATGACACCACACTCATCGGCCTCATTCAGGACGGTGACGAGTCTGCTTACAGGCAGGAGGTTAAAGAGCTGGCTGTCTGGTGCACTCTCAACAACCTGGAGCTTAACACGCTCAAAACAGTGGAGATGATCGTGGACTTCAGGAGAAACCCCCCTGCACTCCCCCCACTCACCATCATGAACAGCACTGTGACTGCAGTGGAGTCATTCAGGTTCCTGGGCACCACTATCTCTCAGGACCTGAAGTGGGACATTCACATTGACTCCATTGTGAAAAAGGCCCAGCAGAGGTTGTACTTCCTTCGCCAGCTGAGGAAGTTTAACCTGCCACAGGAGCTGCTGAAACAGTTCTACTCCACCATCATCGAATCCATCCTCTGCACTTCAGTAACTGTCTGGTTCAGCTCAGCTTCTGAATCTGACCTCAGAAGACTACAGAGGGTAGTCCGGACTGCTGAGCGAATCATCGGTTTAACTCTCCCATCAATTCAAGAACTGTACTTATCCAGAGTGAGCAAAAGGGCTGTTAAAATCACTCTGGACTCCTCACATCCAGCACACTCCCTCTTTGAACTGTTGCCATCTGGTCGACGCTACAGAGCACTGAGCACCAGAACGACCAGACACAGAAACAGTTTCTTCCCTCAGGCAATCCATCTTATGAACAGCTGATACACACTGAACACACTGAACACACTACACTTTATATTTATATACACATACACTTAATTTATCTAACACACATACTTAGTATACACTTACATTTTGCACATAATATACATGTACATACATAACTGCATTTTTGTAATATACCTGCCTACAATTGTAAATTTGTATATTGTCATTCCTTATCTACTTATTTGTATTTTTTGTATTTTTATATTCTTTTATTATGTGTTTTATGTTCTGTCGCTGTCATTCTGTTGTACTGCGGAGCTTCTGTCACGAAAACAAATTCCTCGTATGTGTAAACATACCTGGCAATAAAGCTCATTCTGATTCTGATTCTGATTCTGAAAAGAAGCACCCCATGGAAGTGCCAGGAATGTGATGTGGGACTATGCTTGCAGTTAGACAGGAACTGCTTCAGAGAGCACCACATTTAAATGACTGGATTGAAGGATCCAAAAACGCCTGGAGAACTGGAGTACAACAAATGGCTCCTGAGTGAAAACTGTGCAATCCAGTGTCTCAAAAAGACTTGTATATATGTATTATAGTTCCCTTTTCAAGATTGAGGCATTAGATTCTTTCGATCATGAGTTTTCAGATTTTTTCTAAATAAAAACCAGTACAATTTCTTCCCGTTTTAAATTTTTTTGTCTATTTAAATTCTATTTACTAACTCATTACACAAAATAATGTACAATAACTGCAATTTACTGAAAGCCTATAATTTTCTGAAAAAAATGACACCTTACACTTGAAGATACCACATTATGTTCTAATTTTATACTCAAAAAAACAAAATGAGTGAAAACGGCCAATTTTAGCTTTAGGTTCAAAAGGGTTAATGAGAGAAGAACTATTTTGCCCAAACTTTTATTGGATGGAGTTAGTATTCTCAATAAAAAATGTAATAGTAAACTTATAAAGTTATTGTTACATTACACTGTTTACACATCCCCTCGATGTAAATTTTTCTGGAATAATTTTTTGACTGTATTCACTGGAAGAAAGCGTGGTTACTCCCTGAGAAATATTGTATGTCCAATAAAATCAGAGAGGTACACTTTAAGATTCTTCATAATGTTTACCCAACTAACTCACAAATTTCCTCTTTTGTTGATATCTCTGACCTTTGTGTATTCTGTAAAGTTGAGAAAGAAACTTTTTCATTTATTCTACCACTGTAATAAGGTTAAGCCTCTTTGGCAGAGCTTGGGTCTTTATCTTTCTCATTTTGTCAAATGTGATTTAAACTTTTCATTAAAGGATATATTCCTCTATTTTTCTGGGAGTGACTGTGCTATTGATAGTGTTGTTAATTTCTTTGTGTTGCATTGTACATTTTTTATTCGCAAAAACAAATTTCTCAAGACTTTACCTAGACTTGAGGCCTTTATTGCTGAGATTTCCCTTGTTGTTAAATCTCTTAAACTCATTGATAATAGTAAGAACAAGAAGTTTCTTAAGTACTATGTACAGTTTTTTCCTATTTGAGGAGGCTGTTGTCTTCTTTTTTTATTATTATTATTAATATTTCCATTGTAGTGCTGTATGTTGTATTTCTTTGTTAAAGGAATATCAATCAATAATAAAAAAAAAGATTTTATTTAAATGATCATTTTTTGGCTCATTGTTTAAAAGTTGTAGACATAAAAATCAACGAAACTTAATTACAAAATAAGATATATTCAGCTGATCTTGTCTAAATATACATATGTTTTTAATAAACCTTTCCACTTTAACATTTATGATGATTATTTGTAAAAGATTATGATAATTTAGTAATTTTATTAGGATTGAGTAAGTGTTGAGATCTCTAAGTTCTTGAAACAAAAAATCATGCTTGATTAGATTTACTTTTTATTAGGCTTACTTTATTAGTTTGATATTATGTATAAAAAATAATGCATGTTTTTAATCTATAGGACAGTTTTCCTGAATTGCTAAAAAACATTTCTTGAAACCATCACCCACTTTCTCAAAAATTTAAATACAAATACAAATCTTCAAACTACATTCAGAGACCATCTGACGCTTTTCAAAATAAAAAAATTTACTCAAAACCATTTTATCTGTGCTCATAATCAAACAATGCTTTCAGATCATACACAGCTCAATATCATAAACACTGCAGAGCATTCATTAGATCATTCAGTCCAAATATACTAATCTAATATGAAAACCTTCTGGATCAAAAAGTAAAAAATAAAATAATAGACTACATTTAATTTGAGTGTTTTTTTATGGACATGTGGGAACATTGTACATTGGGCAATACAATTAACAATAATAACTAGTTAAAATGATTATACTGGTCAAGACTATTGAATGTCTGTAGCCTATAGACTATAGGTAGTATTTCTGCTCTTTGAAAGTAAAACACATAGCCCCACAAGCACAGGATTCAGGAAAGTTGTTTTTGGGGTACAATATTTAGGCTATATGTATTGCCTATCATGTCCATTTATAGCCTTTACACATCAGCTTGTATACTTGTATGGTTAAAAAGCTGCAAATTTCAAGACGCTGGCGTCACGTCAGGTCGTCACGTGGGTCAGCCGTTTGAAAGTTCAAGACGTTCGGATAGACGTTCGATCGGTCGGTCGTTCGGATGTTTGATTTTGGCACGGAGTACCCGCCATACATTAGAGATCTCGCAGATCTCACAGACAAACGTCTTGATATAATCGCACATTAGATATGTTTGGTGAGATAAGATGTGCATGATAACATTATTAAGCAAAAATACATAGTACATTATTTTTTTTCCCTTGTTCCAGTACCGAAAGCAGAACCGATAGCGTCAGATCTTACTGATACGGTCTTTCATAATTTAGCCCCGGGGCCAGTTTAATACCGGGTTTCGGGACACAAACCTACTTATACCTGAATTTTTCCTCTCACAAACTCTGATTTATTTTTTAGCATGTTAAAAAAAAAACATGCAGCAAATGAAAATAGGCGATTAATCCGTTAAAATTTTATACTTCAGAGCAGAGCCTGGGCCTAATAAAGGCTATCCAGGTTTTTTTTTTATTTTTTTATTGCATCTGAAAATGTCTTGATCAGCCTCCCGCGATGCTCAGCTGTGGACGATTTAAAAATGTTTGATATAAAGGTTGCTGTCCCATTTTATACAGGAATTGTTCATTTAAAAAAATCTAATTATATTGTTAGTTCTAATTATATTGTTAACACAAGTTCATTTAGACTATTTAACTTTGACTAGACTATTTAAGTTAGTTTAATAGTATTTAAATTCAAGTTTAAAAATAGGTTTTAACTGCTAAATACCAACAACCATACTGCATGTGAATAAATAAAATGCAAACTTTTCATAACATTTCATTATTCATAAAATGCATAACGTTTCTGGTGTTTGGATTTGTACTTCAATATAATGAGCTCTAAGCTTAATAGACTGGTTCTCTCTCTCTCTCTCTCTCTCTCTCTCTCTCTCTCTCTCTATTTAACAGCATTAGCTCAATGAAATACGTCTTCCTTCAGGTAGAATGAATGTTTTCCTGCTTGCTAAATGTTGGTCTCATGATCAATAAGTTGTATTCGCCTCAATCTGATTCGGTAAAGTCAAACCGCAGACAGTGAAGTTGCATCACTGAGCGGAGTCCCGCGCGCTGTGAGGCGGGAACAGAGGATTCCGCTTGGTCTTAATGCCTTCCTCAAACATCCACGATCACAAATAATAATTAATGATTTTCGTAAAATAATTATTAATTATGCATTGATGATTTGTTATTATCATTATGGTCTTGTGAAAATATATATATACGGATAAAAAGCTAAATGTTTTCATTTCATTTTCATTTTGGTTCATTCTTGGTTTAAAAAAAAATCTTCAGGTTCCATATGCAGAGCGAAATGGGAACGGTCCAGCATTTAGCAATAATTATTATTAACTCTGTTTTTATTCTTGATTTTTTCAAACTACTAAAACTTTACATTTTTGAATTATGCCTTATGTGTGTCCAAAAATTGAGTATTTTCTGTTTCAGCTGTTTATTCGCGCTGGTGTCTGGTGCAAAGAGAGAATGCGAGAGAAAGAAAATTATTAATTTATTTTTTTGTTTTACATTAGTTTACAGTTATTGCACTTATATCAAAAGCATTTTTTTACCCACTCCATTAGTATAAATTTAAATTCACTTTAAATTTAGAATAAAAATTCCCACCCGGCCGCACTCTATTAGTATATGCGTGCAAAATACTTTAATGTATATTCAAAAATTTCAAAATGAATAAAATTAGGCTATCTGGTCATGAGTAAAAAAGACGACCGCTTTTAAATGAGAAACAATGAGGCTCCTTTTTGAAATTCATCGCTTCTTTTCGCTGCTTCGAGACCATGGGCGCGTATTTGGATTTTAAAATGACATCGCATCGCAGAAGGACAGCAGCTTGCGAGTGTTTTGTGTCGTTTTCTCATTAGACTACGGTGTGATCGTCATTGCTAGGAACGTTTTTGGTTTAAATTGTGTGTCTTACCCTGGTAAATACGTGCTGAAAGTGGCGCTTGGTTTTGCGTTTGCCTATCGCGCGACTACCCAGTTTTGATCTGCTAAATAGTGAGGCGTGGCCAGATGACTTCAATCACAGGTAATAAGGCAAATAGAAAAGCGTTAGGTTTCACCGCGGCAGCCCTCGTGTGAAGACCGAGGAGTGTAAAGACAATCGACTCTACCTGCGCGACTCCACCGAGCAAGGACACCGACAGGGCACTTGAGTATTGCTTTTCTCCTCTTTCTTTACTTTTTGTATACCTTGTTCGCAAATATCTCTTACACTTGTAGTCACTATGTGCTTTCAGATCTCTACTATCACTACTAACACTCGGAGAGCGCGCTATGTACTTCGCAGGAAGGCCTGTCTGACAAACCTACGGCCTGTCCCTCTGACCTCTACTACTACGCTCTCTATTCCAGTTGGTCTCTGGAACTGCCAGTCTGCGGTTAACAAAGCAGACTTCATTTCTTTTATTGCTACTCATTCCGGTCTCAACCTCATGGCACTGACAGAGACTTGGATCAAACCTGAAGATACTGCCACCCTTGCAGCCCTCTCCACTAATTTCACTTGTTCCCACACTCCTCGTACCACTGGGAGGGGTGGAGGGACAGGTCTCCTTATATCAAAAGAATGGAAATTTGATCTTCAGCCATCACCTACCGGTACTGGTTCATTTGAATCACATGCCATTACTGTAACCCACCCTGTTAAAATACACTTTGTGGTCATTTATCGTCCCCCAGGTCAATTGGGAAACTTCTTGGAGGAGTTGGATGTGCTGCTATCAAACTTTCCTGAAGATGGTACTCCTCTGGTACTGCTTGGTGACTTCAACATCCACCTAGATAAACCCCAGGCTGCTGACTTCAAAACTCTGATTACCTCATTTGATCTAAAGCTAGTGTCCACTACAGCGACTCTCAAATCAGGCAACCAACTGGACCTCATCTACACGCGCTGTTGCTCTGTGGACAATTCTTCAGTTGCTCCACTGCACACCTCAGACCACTTCCTCATTACTGCTAACCTAGCACTTACTCCTGAAGTTCCTCACACTCCAATGCAGGTCACCTTTCGACAGAACCTACGCTCACTCTCTCCATCTCGCCTATCTTCTGTGGTTTCATCCTCACTTCCTGCACTTTCTGTTTTCTGCTCTGGACACGAACAGCGCTACTGACACTCTTTGCTCCACTTTAACATCTTGCTTGGACAACTTTTGCCCACTGTTGTCTAGACCAGCACGCACCGCCCCATCTGCCCCCTGGCTGTCCGAGGTTCTCCGTGAACATCGCTCTAAACTCAGGGCTGCAGAGAGGAAATGGCAGAAATCAAGAAACTCTACCGACCTCAGTGTGTATCAGTCTCTCCTCTCTTCCTTCTCTGCAAATGTCTTCATGGCTAAAACATCCTACTACCACAACAAAATTAACAGCTGTTGTGACGCTCGGACACTCTTCAAGACTTTCTCTTCTCTTCTTAATCTGCCGCCACCACCTCCTCCATCGACTCTTACAGCGGACGACTTTGCAGCTTTCTTCACAAATAAGACAAGATCCATCAGTGACCAATTCTCCACACCGCAGACTGAGGACAACTTCACAATGACCGACGCACACTCTTTCTCCTCCTTCTCCCCAACATCAGAGATGGACGTCTCCAAACTTCTCCTGTCCAATCATCCTACTACTTGTCCACTTGATCCGATCCCCACTCACCTCCTTCAAGCGATCTCTTCTTCAGTCATACCTTCGCTTACTCACATTATCAACTCCTCTCTTCACTCTGGAACATTTCCCTCAGCATTCAAGGAGGCTCGGGTAAGCCCACTGCTCAAGAAACCATCTCTAAATCCAGCGCTTCTTGAAAACTACATACCGGTATCCCTTCTTCCATTCATTGCAAAGACACTTGAGCTAGCTGTGTTCAACCAGCTTTCTATGTTCCTTGTACAGAACAACCTCCTGGACAGCAACCAATCTGGCTTCAAAAGTGGCCACTCAACTGAGACTGCTCTGCTCTCGGTTACTGAAGCCCTGCGACTAGCAAGAGCAGCTTCAAAATCCTCGGTACTCATCATACTGGACCTGTCTGCTGCTTTTGACACTGTTAATCACCAGATTCTCCTGTCCACCCTCAGAAAGATGGGCATCTCTGGAACTGCACTCCTGTGGTTTAAGTCCTACCTCTCTGACAGATCCTTCAGTGTGTCTTGGAGGGGTGATGTTTCAAAGTCACACCACCTTGCTACTGGAGTTCCTCAAGGCTCAGTACTTGGACCACTTCTCTTCTCCATCTACATGACATCATTAGGATCTGTCATTCAGAAGCATGGCTTTTCTTATCACTGCTACGCTGATGACACCCAACTCTACTTCTCATTCCAGCCAGATGACCCGACGGTAGCTGCTCGCATTTCAGCCTGTCTGAGTGACATTTCTAGCTGGATGAATGACCATCACCTTCAGCTTAACCTTACGAAGACAGAACTCCTGGTGTTTCCAGCTAACCCATTGCTTCATCACAACTTCTCTATACAGCTGGGCTCATCAACCATTACTCCTTCTAGGACAGCCAGAAACCTAGGAGTTGTGATGGATCATCAGTTAAGCTTCACAGACCACATTGCTACAACGACCCGGTCCTGCAGGTTTGCCTTTTACAACATTAGGAAGATTAGACCCTTCCTGTCAGAGCAAGCAACCCAACTTCTTGTCCAAGCTCTTGTTCTCTCCAGACTGGACTATTGTAATGCTCTCCTGGCGGGCCTTCCTGCATGTACTGTCAAGCCTCTGCAGTTGATCCAGAATGCAGCAACGAGGGTTGTCTTCAATGAGCCGAAAAAAGCTCACGTTACTCCTCTCCTCATCAGGGTACACTGGCTACCAGTAGCCACTCGCATCAAATTCAAGGTACTGATGCTTGCCTACAAGACGACCACTGGCACGGCACCAACTTACCTAAACTCACTGGTTAAATCTTATGTGCCCTCCAGAATTTTGCGCTCTGCAAGTGAACGACGCCTTGTGGTGCCATCCCAAAGAAGTTCAAAATCACTCTCACTGACCTTTTCCTGGACTGTGCCCAGCTGGTGGAATGACATGCCAATCTCAATTCGTACAGCTGAGTCTTTACTCATTTTCAAGAAACATCTAAAGACTCATCTTTTTCGCCTGCACTTAACCAACTAACACTGGAACTTTTCCTTTTCTTGTCTTTTCATTTATAAAACAACAACAACAACAAAAAACCTGGCTATGTGTTCTATACTAGACTAATTGAGACTTGTCATGGCACTTGTATACTGTAGTTGTTCATTTGTTGACCTGACTGCTTCTATTGTTCTCATTTGTAAGTCGCTTTGGATAAAAGCGTCTGCTAAATGAATAAATGTCAATGATTAAATGAATACAATAGTTCTTCAGGATTGCTTAAGACTCTACAGGATTGCTTAAGACTGGAAAAGGCCCTGACTCATGGAGACTCGCGGGACGTTGATGGGCATGAATTGTTCGAAGAGCTGACTTTGGGCAGACGCCTGGTTGCTGGAGCCTGGTTGCTAAACCACTGGATGCGCTTAAATTCATCTGTGAAAAAGGGATGGAATAAATTTTTCCAAATGTTTTTGTAGCATTGAGAGTGCTTCTCACTGTCACTGTGATCTCTGGAGAACGGGTTTCTCAAAGCTTAAACTGATTAAAAATTATCTCCGATGTACAAGTTAAACTCGAGGACGCGTTTGTCGCTGCGAAAGCCCGACCCGGCTTGTTGTGCGAATGTGTGTTTGTGTGTATCAGTCAAGAAAAAATCGAAACCTCCAGTACTTATGAGCTAAAAAGTTGTGTGCATATGTTTAGTTTTATTCTAATAATATGAGCTGCGAGAATATAATGAATACAAAGAGTAGTGCTGCTGAGTGCAGGCATGTTTCAGCCCAGTAACACACCGTTCCTCAGAGCCAAAACACAGGATGAGCGGAGCGGTGTGATTCTGACTGGAGCCCGTGATATAACTGCATATTCAGCAAGAATTCATGTTAAACATATTTAGCTATGGCTTGATCAGGTTATAATGACTGCAATAGTCGAGCGGGATGTTAAAGGCTATATGAGTTTGTCTGTTTCTTTTACTGATTATTTTCGGGTTAAAGCATGATTTAAACAGATAAAGCACATTCACAGCAATCGCTTTCGCAATAATGCATTCAAACAAATGTGATCTTACAGTGCTACTACATTATCAGTAGGCTATTTGATTTTTAAATCTTGAAGAAATTAATCTATCTGTTTAGATAAAATAACTGACAATAATGTACTGTTATTTTCCTCAAACAAAATTTGCACAGCTGATGGGCTAGTATTAACAAAAAATAAATAATAATAAAAAATAATATATAATAAATAATAATAATACAATAAAATAAAGGTCTTTCCAGCATTAAGGTAATAACATCACAGTTGTTTTATCATCTTGTCTCAGTTATAAGTTTATAACTATATTAAAACTTGTTTTGAAAAATTTCTTTGTCATTTGAATATTGATTTTAAAATCGATTTAAATCATAAATCTGATTTTTTTTTTTTTTAGGCCATATGCTATCGCCCAGCACTAAAAGCAAGTGAAGAAGGCTCCCTTTAAAATCACTTGTGTTGACAGTTAATAAAGCTCTTTTTTACATCGTGTGTATTTTATTGATTATAATGAGAGAACTTGAGTTTAATCGTGAGGACAGTTTATTAATCCGTCCATTTATTAGAGTTTCAAAGATTTAATCGTGCAGGTTTAATTTATTCGTTTCTTCTTTTAGGCTAATTAGGCATAAATAATGTGAACAAAATTATACAGTGCTTCATGTTAAAAGGAACACTCCGACTTTTTGGGACTTTAGCTTATTCACAGTATCCCCCAGAGTTAGATAAGTCCATACATACCTTTTTCATTTCTGTGCGTTCTGTTAGTGTTATTTGACGTACCCACCGCTAGCCTAGCTTAGCACAAAGACTGGATGTAAATGGATACTGATAGCATAGTAATCCCAATAAGTGACAAAATAATGCAAACATTTTCCTATTTACATGTTGTGATCTGTATAGTCACAGCGTGTACAAATAACAAGGCTATATGAGACAGAGACCATTTTTAATCGTATAAATACTGGGAACTTTATTCTCACTAGGCGTAGGAGCACAGCTAACGTTACCTGGGCGGAGGGGCTACTTGGGCGGAGTGATTAGCGCAGCACCCGAGACGCGCCGTGGTGAGGAGAAGAGAGTTCGCTCAGAGTTGGAGTAATAGAGTCAGCAATTACTAGATAGTAGATTTATAGTGTACAATCATGGGTGTTCGCTGTATTGTAAAGAACTGCGACAATAAACAGGGGAGACCAGGTATTACTATGATGTTTCATAGAATACCAACCAAAAACGCTCATAAACGACATAGATCCAAACACACCTGTAAACACCATCACAAAGTATTTCGTTTGCTCTGAACATTTTACTGTAGACGACTATTTTGAAAAAATGCAAGTTGCCACACGTACCATGAAACGTGTGCTACAGGATACCATCCCATCGATAATAAAGACAGGACAAATTGGATCACCTGTTGCTGCGGTAACGTTAGGTGTTCCGTTATGTTTTGAGATGACTAACATTAGCCATACTGTAACAGTGCCATGCTAATGTAATATAACCTTACTAGTGACACTATTACGTGAATAGGGGCTCCGTGTATCCCCTTTATTGTTATTATTGTGACACACTGTATGCAATGGCTATACTACAATTTCATTTAACTATGAATGATCATTATAACAAAATCACTTACTTGGTGGACAGCTGACCATTAGGTTCACTCGGCATGGGGCGTTTCTTCCAGTTGATCTTGTCACAATGGGGAAAAAAAGACAACTGCCGGGTGTATTAGGGCAGAGAAATCTTCCGTGGTAGTGACGCAAATATTTTGATTGTCATCAAGCCTTGACATTCACATTCATTACAACAAAGGCACTCGGTTTCTGTCGGCATAGGTTGGCATGTTCCACATTTACACCACCAGTCCGTGTTCGTTCTGATTCTCCCTTCGTCTTACAGCTTCCAAAGTTTGTAACTCCTCGTCTGTGTATTCTGGCTCAAAACTATAAGGTTCTGGATCTTGGTTTGATACACAGTAAAATTCATCTGAGTGTGACAATTCCTCAAAGTCAGCCATGATCACAAGTCACGTCTAGCTAGTTAGTCACGTTTGTTTTGTTTACGGTCTGGTGTGCTGCACTAATCACTCCGCCCAAGTAACGTTAGCTGTGCTCCTACGCCTAGTGAGAATATAGTTCCCAGTATTTATACGATTAAAAATGGTCTCTGTCTCATATAGCCTTGTTATTTGTACACGCTGTGACTATACAGATCACAACATGTAAATAGGAAAATGTTTGCATTATTTTGTCACTTATTGGGATTACTATGCTATCAGTATCCATTTACATCCAGTCTTTGTGCTAAGCTAGGCTAGCGGTGGGTGCGTCAAATAACACTTACAGAACGCACAGAAATGAAAAAGGTATGTATGGACTCATCTAACTCTGGGGGATACTGTGAATAAGCTAAAGTCCCAAAAAGTCGGAGTGTTCCTTTAAACATGCAACAATTTCTTAATCAGTTTACAGATAAATGTTTATTCCCCAATAAGTTAAAGGACAGGTAACGAATAACAAAAATGCATGTTGTTTTATTAAAGGAAAAAATATATTTATATTGAAAATATAAATTAAAATATATGAAAATATTGACATTTTGCATATTAATCCATGTAGCCAACCCCCCTAAAATAGGCTACCACTTTTAATGCTCCGATGCAAAGTAAACCACGATTTCTTTTGAATAATATAACACATACTTAATATAATATAAATAATACTGCACACCTTTTAAACGTGCAGTATGGAATTTTTGGCCACCAGGGGTCACTCAATCAAAATAATAACATGAGACGTACCTTGATGATGTCGGGAAAGAGCGTAGGCTCATGGGAGTTGTTGTTCATTGGAACACGCGCTCTGTCGCTCCCCACATTCCCCACTCATTGCCGGCGACACACTGGATGCGTGGCGCAAGCGTCTCAGCTGCGTGGCGTGTCAGTTTTTAATTCGGCTCCCATGTTAATAGGATAGAGCTTGCAGACAGCCTGCGTGAGACGCGTGTCTCAGGCCCGGCTCGAGCCGCGCAGAAAACGTGTGCATGATAGAAATAGGACCGACGCCTATTTTTCACGCGACACACACGCGTGTTGGAAGCGTTTCCAGGCAAAATATAATAGGAAAATATGTAATTTTGTACACAAATACATATTAATTCATGATATTTTTATGTTTGAAAGTCTATAGGTTGACATAAATTTAGATACAAATGTAATTTAAAAAATAAATATATAATTATAGATTTTCAAATATTTCACCTGTCAAACATAGTCTATTTTGCCGTCAATACTGTTGACGGTGTCCTTTATCAGTAGGCTTTATATTTATGTTCAACATGAAGTATAGATATTGTTGTCATGAAGACAAGAGCCTGGTCTGTCGGCGGTCTCCCTCTATGTCACCTACAGCAGGAGCAGCACGCCAGGCTTCTGGCACGCAGCAGACACGCCACGCAGCCAGTGTGTCACCGGCCTTAGTATTTTGACAATAACGTATTTTAGAACGGAGAGATATATGAATTATCAGACCCCTATCAAATCAATATTTCATCTAGCTAGTAGTAATATATGTTAAAAAAAAACGATTGCCTTTCGTTAATAATTATAATTAGGCTACGTTTATACTATGATATCGAACAAGATAGTGAACTGCATTTGAAGCTACTTAATAGATATAGAACACATGTAGATTTACATTATACTCTACATGAGAGCTAGTCCGTCTGCGTTTTACACAAGACATCATCGTTTCACAAAATATAAGGATAGATACAGTTAGCTGAATAGATGCATACCTGTTTATTAGAATGCAAGCATCTCTCTGTAGTTTCAGCTTGTCACGAAGCTCTCTCTATCTTGGAAATGCAACTCCAATATTTACCCGTGTCTCGTTTCTTCTTCGTCCCAAAACCTTCTCAGGTCATTTATTTCACCCGTACGTTTGCGCTTCACAGAACGTGCAGGCAAAGCATAATCATGATCCATAACTAAGTTATTGATTGAGGTATAAATACGAATATTTATACGATGTAGGCATAAGTGATATTGATATATGATGGGGGCTGTGTGTTTGACAATGTAGCGATTTAATCTGAAATTTGTTTGGAACATGTAAGTAGCTGACATAAGCTAATCAACCTTAACTAGCGAGTTTTAGGAGCTGTACCTCTGGGAAGCACTGTCAAGGCATGTAAATGTCCCCCCAGATATTGTACAGGCCTTAAGAGATTTCCTCCATCTGGTCATGGACCACATTGAAAATGTTGAAGTTACCAGCAGTACTGTTGAAACTGTAGCTGGAGAGATGGGGCGTCCCAGGTACAATTTAGAGAAGGTGAGACTTGTTGAGCTTTTGGAGATAAATCTGTCTGTGGACTGCATCGCAAAGTTACTGTGCGTTTCAGCAAGTACAGTCAACAGACGGATGAGGGAGTTTGTCTCTCTGCCAGACAGGACTACAGCAATGCTACTGACCAGGAGCTTGATAATGCAGTCCAACGCATCAAAAATGAAATGGCCACAGCAGGCTATCGGATGGTCAAAGGGAGGCTAAAGTCCATGGGAATCCACGTCCAATGGAAGAGAGTTACTGCATCAATGCATCGAGTGGACTCACTTGGGATTCTTTCTAGACTGACTGGACTGGGCTGCATTGTGCGAAGAACTTACTCTGTCAGGGGGCCCCTTTCACTGTGGCATGTCGACACTAACCACAAACTTATCAGGTCAGTACTGTACAGTACAGATTATTCATTATTTATTTATTTTGTTAAATATAATGATGCAGACACTGATAGATCTCAAAGCATAAGTATATTGCCATGACATTTCTACAATTAAAATCCAGGTTGAAACTGGTAATGTAGGTCTTTATTTTGTTCCCATCAGGTACAACATTGTACTTTTTGGTGCAGTGGACGGCTACTCCAGGAAGGTAAGATTTAATTTCATTGGGTCTTTTCATGTGTTGGCCTTCTGTGTAAGCAAATTTGCTAAGATGTACACCAATAATTACATGTTGCATTCAGATGGCTGAAATACTACCCTGTTGACGTGGGAGAAAAAGTTATTATATAGGGTGCCGCATGGTAGTAAGAGTCATTAAGGTGTGTTAAAATATCAGATTCCCTGAGGCATGAAGGGACCAGAGTGTAATCCAATTGTACATGTAAGATTTTGACAAATATGTACATTTATGAAAATGTCTCATAACACAGGTGATGTGCTTGAATACTGCAACAAACAATCGTGCATCAACCGCATTCACTGCCTTCAAAAAAGCTACTGAGAGGCATGGAATACCCTCAAGGTAAGTTTTTACAGGCTTCAAGGTACAGACACAAACATGATGGATGTTATATTTTAAGAAAGAATTTACTGTAAACTCAGGGTTCTCAAGAATTATAATTTTAAATGTTTCCTCACAACACTCTACTTCCTTATACTCTCCCAGTCATAGCCTTACCCCTCCACGCTGAACATGTTTATTCTGACACAATGAAGCACTTTATTTCTGTGTATTGTACATCACTGACAGATTTTAACACACTGGTCATCTGTGTGTGCACTTCAGGGTGAGAGGTGATCAGGGAGTGGAGAATGTTGAAATAGCCCGATATATGTTCACTGTCCGTGGAATGATCGAAGAAGCTTCATGTCAGGAAAAAGCGTCCATAATCAAAGGTTTTTCTTTTTTGTATTTTGGATGCTTTTACCAAGCTAATAAAGAGGTCTATTGTGTGTAAAATCATAACATACTAACATTTTATCATGTCCTTGATTGTTAAAATAATAACAAAGTTTGTGGCGGGATGTCAGAACATATGTGATATCAAAATGTTATGTGTCCTCCAGAGGTAAGGGTTTGTCTCATCATATTGTGCTATTTATCATCTACTTTCTGTAGATTGTTCTACGTCTTGGTCAGTTAAATGTTTCCTGTGTCTGTGTTCTATTATTATTTGATTTGTGCATGGTTTGTAAGGTTGGTTGTTGTCCTTCATCTTCTGTTGTTGATTTTATTTAATCCTAGTACCCATTCCATACAGGAGGTCTTTGTCCCCTGCCAGGCCGTTATTGTAAATAAGTAACTGTTCTTAAAAACTTGCCTGGTATAATAATAATCATGACTTAATGTGGAAAACAAGGAAGGCGCAGGCGTCCTTATAATTGGTCAATTTCAACACAATTGGATTGGTTAACAGATGTCTGGATCAAACATTAATGGCTAGTCGTATATCATTGTGGAATTTTAGAAATTGTTAAATACTGGGGAAAAAAACAAATCAATGAGATGTATTTACGAAAGGCAATTCAATGATTAATGTTATGTTTTCAAAGCTCACCTGTGAAAAGTAACATACTCCTACCCTGTCCCTTTACAAAAGATCTTTTGACAGTCCACCTGACATTCCTTCCTAAACTGAAGGCAGACCTGGAGGCTTTTGTGGAAGGTTGGAACAACCACCCACTGAGAACAGAAGGGAATAAAACTCCTGAGCAGATTTGGCACTCAGGAATGATGCTTCGACCGATTGACCAGCCAGAGAATCTTGAGGTTCTTTTTTTTAAGCTGTTAATGTAACCTTGAAATGGCCCACCAGGCTCTAAGCAGTGTAACACATCTTCAGCTGGTGAAACAATCACAATTGATGCAAATGTTGGTAATACAGTTCATATGCACTCAGTAACCTCTTCATTAGGTACAGTTGTACTGTTTAACACCAATACGAATATTTAAGCACCTGACCAAATCAATGTGTTGCATAGTTATACAAACCCTAAATGTTTATCTTCAGCTAATGTTGAAAAGCCAAAAAATTGGGATGAACAGATTACATTAGATGCTGTAAACATGGGATGACTAATGATAGCGTTATTTTTCTGTCTTGTTCGACTGTCAGGATATTGAAGAGCTGGACATTAACTGGGATGTTGCAGCTGACTATGGAGAAGATGTGGATGTGTGATAGTAGTCCCTGAATTTAGACTTCAGATTAGTAGAGCTTCAGGTGCTGATTGAAGAAAATGGAGACACTGACACTAGAGACCTTTACCTCCTATGTCATGAATATGTGCTTCAGGCTTTGTCAGGTGTTTAATGTTTGTTTTTGTGATCAGAAAGTGATGTAAATAAAATATACAACAACCACAGTTAAATCTTTAGATTTATTCTTTTTAACAATAGATCAACTTTGTTGTACACTTGTTTGTACACAGTAGAAAATAGAAACAAAGCACAAAAAGGACCCCCCTGCACCAAACTTGTGGCAAAAATCTCCCCACAAGTCCTTTTGTGACAAAGACAAAAGCTAATTTGATCAAAATGGCAGTGGACTTTTACTACCTAATTAAACAATACAAAGTCATATATTTTATATGACAGACTGTGGCACATACTTGAAACTGTTGTCCTGGTAGTCACAGATACTGTATTTAGGGTTTTTGCCCCTTTCCCCATCTCCTTCAAAAAAACATGCTTCAATTCCACACACCATTTCTGTAAAGAACAAAGAGCTGCTTTTGTCAAATGTATTAGATATGTAAAACATATTATTCACATTGATAATCTCTTAAATGTGCTTTTCATCATGTGTGTTGACCTTGGTGGGGCACACATACCGGTGAGGAACTCTTTATGAAGAGCGCCTTGGTCTATTCCATTTTCTCCAATGAAGGAGACCCTGAGGAGATTCTTTGGGGAGACCTGTTTTTGCCTGGCCCACTGTTTCAGCCCCCTTTGAAACAGGTCCTCTCTTGTCACATTGATGTTGAATGACCGGGATGTGTCAACTTTCTTTTCAAGTGACATCAGGATGTCTGATACGCTACACAACAATATCAAAACAATATTGTTGAGAATTCAGTGCTACAGACCAAGGCAAGCATCATTATCCAATCCCATTAGAAATTATTGTACAGCATACCTGCCGAAAGTGCTCATCGGTGTCCTCACTAATATCTGCATCTCCCTCATTTGTGTTGCGGTAAAGATCAACAATAACAAAAGATTCCATAAACAGGTTACCTTAATCCATCATCTGTCCAAATTCTTTAATAAAAGGGGGACGATGAGGGGACTCTACAGTGGGATTAAGCATTTTAAGCAAGTGGATACAAAATGCATCAAACTTTGTAAGATAACTTAGAAAAGCTTTTACCTCTCCCCGCAGACACTTGCATGAACATAGATGTCGTCTTTTGTAAATAGTTGACTGCACAATGGACAAGCAACCTATGAAAATAAAAAATAACAGTGTTAAATATCCATTAAAAATGCAGATGTACTCTTTCAGAGGTCAGATGTAAACATGCTCTTTGATGAGAACAGATCATGTAAAACATTTCACTGGTTAATTCTTAAAACCTAAATCTTAAGAAGAAACAAAAGCAATATGCTCACCTTACTCTCCAAATGTGATGGCTGCACATCACCAGATGTCTGTAAAACATTTCTGGGTCATTCACACCAGATATATTTGAAATAAAATCATAAATGTATGGCTCAATAATATGAAATGCTATGTATAATCTCTTCATTTGTATTGATAGCTTACCACTTCGTCATCCAAGTTGATAATGTCATCATCACAGTGGGTCTATAAAATTAAATATCAAAACTTGATGACTTACAAAAAACATTAGCTATGAACAACAGTACCAGAAGCAATTTTGGGTTAAGCTGACAGGGACACTGCTAACATGGTCCCACCATCCAATAGTTGCTGTGAAATTTAAGAAATGACACAATGACCAACCTGTATATCAAATAAGGAGAAAGAACATCAATGTTATAGTTTCAAATCAGCAAGCCATACCTCAACCTTGACTTTAGACTGGATACATGGAGACATGGAGACCGAGGAGCTGCAGAGGCACATACTCCTGGCATGACACACACCGGGCTTTCGGCATGGCCTGGAACTCCAGAGCTGTGAAGGGTAGGGGAGAAATGTCCAGTGTGTTCTGGATGGGCATAATGTAGAGATAGCCCTTGCCTCCCCAGCTCTTCACAAGGCTGGCCCCTGTGTATCCTTCCTCTTCAGGTGTCAACAAGTTGAGTTTCCGTTGACCTGATCCTCCTGTTTAAGTTCAAATATTAAACAAATATTTATTTTCTGCCCCTTGTTGGAAGGATCATACTCTTCAAACATGACAACTTTATAACAAACAAAAAGATTCAATACATTTCCTTTGCTTGGAGAAAAAAGTCAACTTCAATCTCTTGCTTTTTACCCATGGCTTTGTGCAGCATCCAGGCACCCTCCAGTTCTGACATCTTCAGATACGTCTCAGAAAGAATGTGTGTAATCTATGAATTTAAAGTGTGTGAGTAAGATTAGCAAATATTTATCAAATCAATGAGCTCAAGACAAATCTGTTCATTAGAGTTATTGGCAGCATTACAAAAACAATTGATATGGTTTTGGTGGCTAAGATTGGGGCTACTGTTTTCACTGGATATGCTGTTTTAGTAAAGGTTAATAATATTTTGTGCAAATTTCAGTTCTTACTTCATTAAGTGTCATACCACATACCTCATTATGGCAAGCATCCTCTGGAACATTTACAGTCCTTCTTCCTAACCCAGCTTGTAAAAGCATTAGCTCATCAGATGGTTTGGGGGTTCTCTCTGTTGGGCTGTCCAGAAGAAAGAATTGGATTGGCGTTGTTTTGGTGCCTGACCTTTTTTTAGACAATCGCGAAGGAGGCCTACACTTCTGCTTATCTTTAAATAGTCCAGGGAAAACACCTATAGAAAGAGGAGTAGATGAAATTCAAATTAATTTGAATCAGCAGTCAAACAACTGTGTGAGGAACTGAAGAGGGTAGCTGTTGTTGAAACAGCTGAGACGCATCCTTTGAACAACATCCAAACCTGGCCATATTCTTTTGAACTGCAGTCCCTGAAGGTGCCTGTGCAGGTCCACACACCGAATTGTGCTCTTGTGGTTCCTGGGATGTGTCCTGCCTGGATACCCTGGCTGAGCTTGACTAGGCATTGCACTGTCCCTGATCTTCATTGTTCATTCAGCATAATTAATTCACTGACATCATGTAACTTCTGTCGTGTTATAGGCTAAATGAATAGGTGAGCTGAATGATGATGACAGGAATACTTCCATGACGAATGCAATAAGTTGTTCCACAAACAGTATTTATATATTCTTATATGTATACAGGGAAAGCAACATAATGTAATCAAAACACATATGTTGTCTAGAGATGGCAACGCAACCTAGTAAAGATAGTTACTCATGATACATACTGTTTGGTGTTGGATTATTCAATGTAGCTCTCAGCCTGGCCACCAAATTGAGGAATGGGGAGAAATAAAGAAATATAACTGAAACAAACACCACCACAAATAAACTACTTTAACGTAATAAACATTTTAGAAAAATGTTCACCTCCTCTTTTGCGTCCGCCATTTTCTCTTACATCTATAAACGGCAAGATGAGCAGCTGGATCCACACAAAAATACAATAAGGGACAATGTGAACATGTGGCTAAGTTACCCAACATTCAAAACAGTATTTTACTGCATTGGATGTTAGCCTGCAAAATCAAATGCATTAAATCAGCGTCAATAAGAATAGCACTTTTACATGTGAAAACAATTATGTTATAATTCAGTTAGCCTAACATTAGTTGTCCAAGATGCAGTTTTTAAAGATTAAAAGTTTTAAAATGAGTGCATCAGCATCACAAGTGTTGGCTGAGGCGTTAGCTTCCTGTAATGAGAGCTGTCAATCAAGGTACAAGGATGTCCCTGTTTGAAAGTGACCAATCATAAGAGGGTCAGTGCCCTCCTTGGTTTCCGCCCCCAAATTGTCAAAAGTCATGTAGACTCGAGGGAGCACAAATCAGCTGAGCGATCAGAAATCCACTGCACGAGCAAAACAGCACTCCGCGAGCAGAAGCCCGCTGCGCGCGAGCAGGATTCCACTGTACAAGCAGAGTTAACCTATGAGAGTATGCCAGGCGCTCGCTCGCAGCTACCTGTACACCTCTCGGTTGTTGAATTTGTGCGCGAGTACTTTTATCATGCCAGCTCAAGGTTCATTTTTGCGCGTGTGAAATAACATAATGTGCTCGTGAGCATGTCTTACACGCTCATAACTTTTGACTTATAATATAACGCCATAGGTGTGATTCTGACTGAAGCAAGGAGCGAGTCTGACACAGAGACGTGCTGCCGAGCAGAGTATGAGCGGAGCGGAGTGATTCTGACTGAAGCGAGGAGCGAGTCTGACACAGAGACCTGCTGCCGAGCAGAGTATGACCGGAGCGGAGTGATTCTGACTGAAGCGAGGAGCGAGTCTGACACAGAGATGTGCTGCCGAGCAGAGTATGAGCAGAGCGTAGTGATTCTGACTGGAGCAAGATTGAGACAGAGACTTGCTGCCGAGCAGAGTATGAGCGGAGCAGAGTGATTCTGACTGGAGCGAGGAGCGAGTCTGACACAGAGACGTGCTGCCGAGCAGAGTATGAGCGGAGCAGTGTGATTCTGACTGGAGCGAGTCTGACACAGAGATGTGCTGCCGAGCAGAGTTTGAGCGGAGCGGTGTGATTCTGACTGGAGCGAGGAGCAAGTCTGACACAGAGACGTGCTGCCGAGCAGAGTATGAGCGGAGCGGTGTGATTCTGACTGGAGCGAGGAGCGAGTCTGACACAGAGATGTGCTGCCGAGCAGAGTATGAGCTTAGCGTAGTGATTCTGACTGGAGCGAGGAGCACGTCTGACACAGAGACATGCTGCTGAGCAGAGTGTGAGCGGAGCGGAGTGATTCTGACTGGAGCGAGGAGCGTGTCTGACACAGAGACAAGCTGCCGAGCAGAGTATGAGCGGAGTGGTGTGATTCTGACTGGAGCGAGGAGCGAGTCTGACACAGAGACGTGCTGCCGAGCAGAGTATGAGCGGAGTGGTGTGATTCTGACTGGAGCGAGGAGCGAGTCTGACACAGAGACACGCTGCCGAGCAGAGTATGAGCGGAGTGGTGTGATTCTGACTGGAGCGAGGAGCGAGTCTGACACAGAGACGTGCTGCCGAGCAGAGTATGAGCGGAGTGATTCTGACTGGAGCGAGGAGCAAGTCTGACACAGAGATGTGCTGCCGAGCAGAGTATGAGCGGAGCGGTGTGATTCTGACTGGAGCGAGGAGCGAGTCTGACACAGAGACGTGCTGCCGAGCAGAGTATGAGCGGAGCGGTGTGATTCTGACTGGAGCGAGGAGCGAGTCTGACACAGAGACGTGCTGCCGAGCAGAGTATGAGCGGAGTGGTGTGATTCTGACTGGAGCGAGTCTGACACAGAGACGTGCTGCCGAGCAGAGTATGAGCGGAGTGATTCTGACTGGAGCGAGGAGCGAGTCTGACACAGAGACGTGCTGCCGAGCAGAGTATGAGCGGAGCGGTGTGATTCTGACTGGAGCGAGGAGCGAGTCTGACACAGAGACGTGCTGCCGAGCAGAGTATGAGCGGAGCGGTGTGATTCTGACTGGAGCGAGGAGCGAGTCTGACACAGAGACGTGCTGCCGAGCAGAGTATGAGCGGAGTGGTGTGATTCTGACTGGAGCGAGGAGCGAGTCTGACACAGAGACGTGCTGCCGAGCAGAGTATGAGAGGAGCGTAGTGATTCTGACTGGAGCGAGGAGCAAGTCTGACACAGAGACGTGCTGCCGAGCAGAGTATGAGCGGAGCGGTGTGATTCTGACTGGAGCGAGGAGCGAGTCTGACACAGAGACGTGCTGCCGAGCAGAGTATGAGCAGAGCGGAGTGATTCTGACTGGAGCGAGGAGTGGATTTCTTTTAAGAGTCTGAGTGTCGTGGTTTTCACTCGCTCCAAGCGCGCTCCATCACGAGTACAATTCATGCCAACAGCCCATAATATAACTGCATATTCAGCAAGAATTCATGTTAAACATATCTAGCTATAGCTTGATCATATAGCATGACTGCAATAGTTGAGCGGGATGTTACGGGCTATAGGAGTTTTTCTGTTTCTTTTACTGATTTTTTTCGGGTTAAAGCATGATTTAAACAGATACAGCACATTCACACACAATCGCTTTAGCAATAATCCATTCAAACAAATGTAATCTTATGCTACTTTAGTTATGCTACTGAGGCGCCAGCAGCGGTCTCGGCCACGCCCACGCCCACAAGCACAAGCATCAAGAGCCTGTGATAACTGTGGATCTTCATCTCATCTGTCTAGAGCACAGAACTGCCCGGCCCGTGGTCAAATATGCCGCAACTGTGGTACATGCAATCATTTTGCTTCAGTCTGCCGCTCTGCTCCAGCTGTGTCAGAACAAACACCCACTATCATTCACAATGTCTACTCTGGGCCAGTCTCATTTAAAGCCTGTTCAGTGCGCCTAAATGATGTGTGTATTCCACTGCTTTTGGACACTGGTGCCAGTGAGTCTCTCCTGAATATGCACACATACAGCACTTTTTTTGGAGCACTGCCACTTTCGGCACCTTCTGCTTCACTTCACTGGATATGGCGACTCAAAGATTTACTTAGTGGGTTCCCTGCAAGTGACTGTTGGGTATAGCAACAAGATGATGCCCTGCTTTACCTTCCATGTTGCCCATCGTGGGGGCAACCTGATGGGTCTGGATTTGTTCTCGGCTCTGGGATTTTCTCTTGTTGACATGAAGGGAGCTCCGATCCTGACAGTCCCCACGCCCTGGCAGGAAAAGTGGCCATCCCTGTTTGAAGGCTTGGGCTGCCTTACTGCTTTTGCCCATCAACCCCTCCTAAACCTTTCCATTAAACCAGTCATCCAATCACTCCGACGCATTCCCTTTGCCTCTGTGATGGTGTCTCAGATGAGCTTAAGCAGCTGCTGGATGTTGACATTATTGAACCAGTGGATTCATCACCCTGGGTCTCAAACCTGGTGGTAGCTCAGAAGAAATCAGAGGCCCTACGGGTGTGTGTCGACCCGCGAGCATTGAATAAGGCAGGGATCCCAGACAGGTTCCCTCTGCATACCTCAGAAGAGCTCATTGCTTAGTTTCATGGCTCAGTGCCTCTCCACCAGGACAGCAGAAACCTCACAGCCTTTGCGACACATGCAGGCATGTTTTGCTACACACGTATGCCGTTCGGACTCAGCTCCACCCCCAGCTGTTTCCAAAAAATCATGGTGTTGGCTGGTATACCGGGGGGTGGCCATTTACCTGGATGATGTGGTTATCCATGGGCCCACCCCAGAGAGTCATGATGATCGCCTCAGCAGGGTCTTTGCAGCTCTAGCTAAACAGAAACTAACCCTCAATGTGGAAAAATGTGTTTTCTCTGCACCGACTATTGAATATGTGGGATTTCGGCTGTCGGCAGATGGCGTCACACCACTTCAATCAAATGTAGATGGCAATTCCTGAACCCAGCTCAGCTGCACAGGTCGCCTCCTTTTTGGGTATGACGGGCTACTACCTGAAGTTCCTCCCACATTATTCTGCTACCAATGCCCCACTACGACGACTGCTGCGTAAGGATGTGCCATGGGTGTGGTCACAGGCATGCTGTGATGCTGTGCATGCGCTCAAGGTGCAGCTCACCACAGCCCCAGTGTTGGCTCACTTTAATATCTCCAGCCCCACCTGGGTGACCTGCGATGCATCAGCTACAGCCATAGGAGCAGTGCTGTCACAGACCCAGCAAGTTGTTGAGAAGCCCATCGCCTGCGTCACGGGCCCTCAATCAGACAGAGCAGCGGTAGTCAGTGGGGGAACGTGAAGCATTAGCCTGCATCTGGGTCTGCAAGAGGTGGCACTTGTATCGCTATGGCCGCGCTTTCACCCTAAGGACAGGCCACCAGGCCCTGACTGCCATTACTTTCCACATCGGGGACACTGAGGCTACCCGCTGTCCCGACCATCTTTGCCAGTATAATTTTTAATCTGAAGTTCACCCCAGGCAGAGAAAATGTTGTGGCTGATCTACTGTCCAGCTCCGCTCAGCCACACCCCACCACACACACCCACACCGACACGGGAACGGGATATTGTCCAGATGTTACACACAACCCTCCAGGCCGTCGTATCATTACAACAATTGAAAGAGGCATCGGAACAGGACCTGGTCCTTTCTCAGGTCTGAGTCTATATTCTGAATGACTGGCCTCAGGGAGTACCAGAAGGGCTGGCAGCATTTTCCAGAATAAAGCATGAGCTGTCCTGCTGGAATGACACCTGTGTGGCATGTGACCTCTGCACAGTCATCCCCAGCTCCCTACGTGCACGTGTCTTGGCAATGGCTCACGGGCAATGGGCCACCTGGGTATCGTGAAGTTGAAGCAACGCTGCAGGGACCGGGTTTGGTGGCCAGGGATAGATAAAGACATTGAGGCCCTGGTGAAAGACTGTGCTGCCTGTCTATTGAGCGGTAAGACTGGTCACCAGGACCCTCCACCCTTACAACCTCTTGCTTGGCCATCGCAGCCCTGGGACCACCTGCAGCTGGACATATGTGGTGAGATACAGGGAGTTCCTCATCACCAACACTACCTAGTGGCTGTCTAGGACCTGCATTCAAAATGGCCTGAGCTCATTGCCACCAGCTCTGTGACCTCTCAAGTCATAATTAACTTAATTTACTCTCTTTTTTCCCGCTGGGGCCTTCCAAAGACTATCACTACTGACAATGGCCCACAGCTGATCTCAGCCGAGTTCACAACATACCTCAAAAACAAAGGTATTCATCACATTTGCACGGCATACTATCAGCCCCAAGCTAGTGGTGGTGTCGAACGCTTTCATCAGTCACTGAAAAACAGTCTCAGAGCACACTTGTTTCAGGGATGGAGCTTCTTACGGGTCATCCATCACACACTGCTGCACTACAAGGCCACCCAACACTCTACGACGGGGGTCTCTCCAGTTTTTCTCATGCTTGGCCGTGAGATCCACCTTCCCCTCGACAGGCTCAGCCCCCCACTGTCTCAGGAACCACTACCGAGAGTCAGGGCCTCTGTCATCCGCCAGCAGAGGAGGATGAAGCAGAAATTAAGGTCCCTGACATAAAGGCCGCAGATTGGGTCAGGGTTCGCAGGCCCCACAGAGACTCAAACTCAATATTGGCCTCATCCCTGTGTTTCTCCACAGCCTGTCCGCATTCGTTCTTACCCAGGGCACTTACAGGACTTTGTTTCAACATTTCATGTTTGAAACCCCATGGGGGGGGGGGGGGGGGGTTGTGTTCTCACACAAGTATAGTTTGATAAAGCATCGAGTTTGATTGTACTGAAAGCATTCTGTCATGACTGACCAATGTATGTGTCGACTACTGGTGTCTGAGGACAGAGAAGTTAAGTAAAATATACGATAAGTTGATGTTACTCCCTTTGTCGGTGTGATCCTTATCAAAAGTAACACCCCATCAAGGTAACGTTCTGTTTATGATGAAATGTTCTGATACTGTGTTCAGATGATTTGACACTGTAGTGTGATGTCATCAAGTTTAGACACACTTTTACAGCAGCGGGGCGTGCACGACAACTCTCACGTCCTGTGTAGACACAGACAGTGACTGCTCTATTTCAAATAAGTTATATAAGAAAAAAAAAAACTAAACCAACGGCATAACGAGATGGAAATATAGACTAGAAAATATATTTACACTTCCTCTGTCCTCCATCCATGACACTGACTCACTGCTGAGATGTCAGTTTTAATCTAAACAGCTAGATGGTTAGATGCACGATGGGCTAGTATTAACAAAATAAAATAAAACAAAATAAAATAAAGGTCTTTCCAGCATAAAGGTAATAACATTACTGTTTTTTTAATCATCTTGTCTCAGCTATAAATTTGACTGGTAAATGAATGATAAAGAACTATATTAAAACATGTTTTGAAACATTTCTTTGTCATTTGAATATTGATTTTAAAATCATAAATCATATATCAGATTTTTTTAGGCCATATGGTATCGCCCAGCCCTAAAAGCAAGTAAAGAAGGCTCCCTTTAAAATCACTTAAGTTGTCAATTAATAAAGCTCTTTTTTTACATCGTGTGAATTTTGTTGATTAGAGAACTTGAGTTTAATCGTGAGGACGGTTTATTAATCCGTCCATACTTTAGAGTTTTAAAGATTTAGCTAAATCATGCAGGTTTAATTTCTTTCTTTCTTGTTTTAGGCTAATCTCATTTTATCATCAGTGTTTATGTGATTTTCAAACAGTATTTGTCATACGCTGTTAACTCTTTGCGAGAGAAACAATCACTCAGCATCAGCAGACAGTTTAGATGAAATATTATGATAACTCTATAACAGACTCATTCAATGAAATCAAGAGCATTTCTACCTTATTAACACGTTTACTCTAGTTCACTGTACATTAAGTATTAAGCAGCAGAGTTGAAATACAAGGAATTCCCAAATATATAAAACTCCTGAAAAATAAATGCATATAGTTTGTTCACTTGAATTTAAATCTTGGAAAAGTAGAACTGAATAGCTTATACCATAATAATGATTTCTAATAAATGTTCACATAACCTGTGCTTTCATGCTTGTGCTGAAATCATAATTAGGCTAATTAGGCCTAAATAATGGGAACAAAATTATACAGTGTTTCACGTTTTACTAAACATGCAACAATTTCTTAATCAGTGTACAGACAAATGTCTTTTTCCCAAGAAATTATCTGTCAAAATAAAAGACAGGTAACGAATAACAAACATTCAACATTCTTCTCATTCTCATGTCTCTTCCTGGTATAAGTGTAGAGCTGCTGTTCAACACAACACTTCAGAGGAAGACAAAGACAGAAGTACAAACATTTAGGTGAGCATTTCATCTTTCTCTAGTTGTTTTCATGTATGACTGTCATCTTATGATGTGTCATTGGTCACGTTGTGCTTATTTAATGCCGTACTGAAGTTGTTTTGATGGTTTAAACTTTAAAACAGATGATCAAGTGTGTCTTTGTCAGTGAATCACAGAAAGATTCAGATTCTGGTACTGTTGTCACATGGTGTGAAATCACTGTTTCTCATTTTATCATCAGTGTTTATGTGATTTTCAAACAGTATTTGTCATACGCTGTTAACTCTTTGCGAGAGAAACTATCACCCAGCATCAGCAAACAGTTTAGATGAAATATTATGATAACTCTATAACAGACTCATTCAATGAAATCAAGAGCATTTCTACCTTATTAACACGTTTACTCTAGTTCACTGTACATTAAGTATTAAACAGCAGAGTTGAAATACAAGGAATTCCCAAATATATAAAACTCCTGAAAAGTGTTCATAAATGCATATAGTTTGTTCACTTGAATTTAAATCTTGGAAAAGTAGAACTGAATAGCTTATACCATAATAATGATTTCTAATAAATTCTCACATAACCTGTGCTGAAATCAACTGAAGTTTAGAGACATTTATCTGACGGAAAGTAACCCTGAAACATGATGAAACATGATTCAGAGATATAAAGCTGCTTTCTGGAAACCCCTCCAGCTGTAAACTGAGCTTCAGCACAGTCAAACTGGTTTAATTTGTTTTCCTGAAGTGTTTGTGGTTTAACTGTGGTTCTGAATATGAACATCTGCAGTGGTTTCAAAGTCACCAGATATTGATATTAACTCACAGCAAATAATTTTTCTTCCCCCACAAATATCAGAAGCAGTAAGAACATATTGATGGATCATTTCTGCTCATTCTTTCCATGTTTTACTATGGAGCGGGGTCTGCCCTGTGTCTTCTAAAGTCAAGGATGATTTTAATTGTTTTGGTGGTGTTAAGTGTCAGGTTATTAGCTGAACAGCACTCTGACAGTCTCAGGATCTCATATCTATAGGCGTATATTAAAATATATATGTAACTAGCTTTCTAATCTTTTGTATTCTATCTTTTCTTTTCATTTATTAAACAATGAACAAAAGCAAAACAAGAACTATAACGCTAGATTGCTCTATTTTTTATATTCTATCTGTTTTCTTTTTATTTATTATAGAAACTAAAATTAATAATGAATTAATATTTTAAAATATACCACTAAATTCTTCATACAGTTGACTGCTAGTAAAATTGATAAAAAATTGGGACCAAAAATTGGTTGTTTAGTTCACACAAAAATAAAAATTCTGTTATTAGCAATGCAACTGAAATGTTCCCAAGTTTAGAAACATAGCAAGGATATCTCTGAATTAATCCATGTCACATCAGTGGTTCATCCGCATTTATACAAAGCTACAAAAATACTTTTTGTGCGCCAAAAATTCAACAATTTGTCTCCTCATCACCCTGGCGCCATTTTGGAGAATATCTGATGGACCTATTGCTGTTCTGTGTCACGTGATGACCTTATGCAGGGTCAGACAGCTCTCAGATTCCATCAAAAAACATCTTAATTTATGTTCTGAAGATGAATGGAGGTCTTCCAGGTTTGAGACGACATGAGGGTGAGTAATTAATGACATAATTTTAATTTTTGGGTGAACTAACCCTTTACGTGTTATCTGACATTATCAAGGTTAATTTTTTTTGTTTATCTGATTTCTTGTCATCTGTTATTACAATTTTCTAAACAATAGGAAATAAACTGCGATAATGTAAGAAATGTTGAAGCTTTCTGTATTCATTTTGGGTTGACTGTATGTCATAGTATTAATTGTACACATGAAAAAATGAAATGTAAAACATGTTTTTTAA
Organism: Carassius carassius; assembly: GCF_963082965.1. Lineage (NCBI taxonomy): Eukaryota > Metazoa > Chordata > Actinopteri > Cypriniformes > Cyprinidae > Carassius > Carassius carassius. The sequence goes on from NC_081776.1 coordinate 26,664,567, forward strand.
TATATATGGTTTATAAATGTAATTTATGGGAAACATGGTATGCACGTATATTTTGAATATGTAACTTATTGTCAGGTGAGGCAAAGGTAGAAGGACTAAAAAATTTAAAGATTATTTTTTTATTTTATAAGAGTTAAAAAAATAAACAAATACAAATATTACACTCAAGAAAAAACAATCCATGAAAGCAGTTGCAGGACTGACAGAAACCCTTAATGGGAAACCATCCACAATAAACTAGCTCTAACTTGTGTAACATAGGAGGCACGAAAGGCAGAGGATCCAAATGCAGCACGTTTTAATGGCAAAAGATAGAGGACACTGGAGAAAACACAGAGCAGAATCAGGGATAAAGGCAAACAAGGTATACATCCAAACATCGACTGACAAACAAGGACTGAAACAATAAACAAAGTAGTTATGCAATGAGTGAACCCAATTAACTAATGAGTAATTATGGAAACTAACAAGAGAATGGGTTTGGGAGATTTAGTGTCCATGGTAACAAACAATGGAGCAGAGCAGCAGGGAACATGAGGGGAACAGAACAGGAGGAGGGATGGAGGACCAAGTCCATGAGGGAACTGAGGACTGAGGCAAACCCGGTGTTCTGTCGATTTGTCCTACCCTGTCAGATTTTCAGTGGGTAGTACAATTCGACAACAAAAAATGCTACTGTACAGTTATGGTTTATTAACGTCTACACCTACCATAACCCTAAACCTACAGTAATGCAGATACATTAAATATTGTTGTTTAGCATGATAAAAAGGACGCGATATTGATGTGCGCATGCGCAGTAAACCTGGGTAGGAAAAACTGACGGGTAGGATAAAATATCAGGACGCCAGCAGATCAGGATGCCGGGGTGGAGCCAAGGACCACCAGGACAGAGCAGACAGGACTGAAAATCCCCATGGCAAAGCAGATGACCACAGAGCAGATGGGATCAAAGACCCCCACAGCAGAGCAGTTGGGATCGAGGACCCTCACTGCATAGCAGATGACCACCACAGTAGAGCAGATGGGACAGAAAATCGCCATGGTGGAGCAGATGACCACCAGGGTGGAGCTGATGGAGCAGGGAACAGGCTGTACTGGAACAAAGAGCACAGAGCAGTTATCAATGGTCTCTGTGACTGAAACAGGACAGACAGTGAGTTCATAAACCATCTCCTTGGCCGTAACAAGGACAGTCAGAGAGTTAACTTTGCCTCTTTGGCCATGCCTAAACAGGCAAAGAGCTGGAAGATGGCCTCCTTGGCTGTGACAGGACAGGCTGAGAATTTTAGAGATATCCTCCTTGGCTGTGACAGGACAATCAGGGGATTTACAAACAGACTCCATAGCCGTGGTTGGATGGGCAGAGAGTTCAAAGTTAGACACCACTTCCTCTGGAGGTTCAGCAGCGCAAGCTGCCACTTCGGGAGGAGCCACCAGACACTGCTGCTTTTGGCCCAAACATATAGAATTGCGACTGCCATTACATGGAGCATCTGAACATTCTCTGTGATTACCAGTCTTGAGGCCCTTGGGATGCCTGGTTGACGTGAAGAGGCTCTGGAAGGGTGGGTATGAAGGGGCGAGACTCTGGAAGGGTGGCCATCTTGGGACAGGACTCTGGAACGGCGGCCATTTTGTAAAGAGATTCTGGACTTGAGAGTGCTGAAAACACAGGTGTGGGCCAAGCTCCACGGCCACTGAAGCTTGTTGATGTTGAAAAATTCTTTGGTTAAGATCCACACAGATACAGAGCAATATTTATATACTAAGCTCCACCTGGACTCACCCACTGGCATCAGTCAGCCAATGTTCTCATCCAATACACACTATAAAAGCATTCCATTAACATTGTATCATTCAATAGGGCAAAATGACGGTAAACCACAAATTCCTCTACATAGAATTCTCCGAAATCAGCGAAACACATCTTTTAAATAGGCGCTGTCTTTATAAATAAACCACAGATTTGAGTTTTAGGAAACTACATTCTCGCCTGTAATACTTGATCCGAATAAATGGTGGTTGAAATCACAATGCTGCGTGAACTCAACCAATCAGGATGTTTAGAGCCCAAGTCCCGCCCACGAAAGTTCTGGAACTTTCAAATAGTACTACCTCACCAGGAGGGACTTTCTGAGGGGCATTTTTTTACCCGGAACTTTATTTAGATCCTGTTTCCTGCGGTGGAAACACACAGAGTACCAGGCCAAAATCCCTAGTTCCTGGGTAAAGTTCCTGCGGTGGAAACGCGGATTCTGATAAATGGACCAGAGAAAACTTAGAGGATGACGAAAAGACACGGAAGACAGAGGATCCAAATGCAGCAGGTTTTAATGGCAAAAGACAAGGACACGGGAGAAAACACAGAGCTGAAACCAGGAGACCAGGACAAAGGCAAACAAGGTATATATCTAAACATAGACTGACAAACAAAGAATGAAACACAGGGGTATTTAAACACTGAGTGGAACCAACAGGGCTGGGAAGGTTACTTTTAAAATGTATTTCACTACAGATTACAAAATACAAGCTTTAAAAAGTAATCAGTAACGTATTTCGTTAGATTACTCAGGTTTAGTAACTTAATCAAAATATTTTAGAATACTTTGAAATACTTAAGTTTTGTAACACAAAGGAACATATTAACTTAATGTCCTGTTTTTATGCTTTTCCAACTATAGAAGTGACATCTACCTGTCATAAGATTTGTGTTTTCTTTGCATGTTATTTTTAACAGCATCAGTTTTCCACAGATTTTCTATTAACAATTACCATTTTTGTCAATTAAATCCTCCGATCAATAAATGTTAAATTCAACTTGAAAACAATGAATGGGATTCTGTGCTGTTTCATGCTGCATTCCATGCTTCAAAATGAGTCCAGACACACCAAACACAGAATAAAAGTAGCCAAAACAACTGGCACAGTTGTCCAAGGATTGTTTAATTAAACAATTTGAAGTAAAAACGGAATGGTCTGATTTTACCTTTGTGAATGAGACACAAATGTCACTCTCTGACAACAGGACTAATGGAACAGCAAGTATTTAAAGGCTGCTGCCCCTTTAAAACTGAATGTATGGTTTCAATATAATAATGCACAGGATATTTCTTTCTCCACTGTATAGGTTCACTTAAGAAACACTTCAAGTTCATCTTTAAAGCATGTAAAGTTATCGTTTGACTTTATACACTTATTTCATTCATGATTCGTATGGATCTGTTAACTGAATGCAAAGAGTGAATTCGAGGAGAATTTTTTTCTCCCCAGCCCTGGGAACCAATTAACTAATGGGTAATTATGGAAACTAACAAGAGAATGGGTGTTGCAAAATTAGCATCCCTGGTAACAAACAACGGAGCAGAGCAGCAGAGAACATATATAAATCTATATTTATATTAAATATATTAAAAGTCTTTGAACATAGAGACCAGAAACAGACAGGACCGTGACAGGAGGGTAATGAGGGAGAATATGTGCGGCGAATAAATTCATGTAACAAAAAGGGTGGGGTTTAGACAATGGATAGCACAGCATGACATGTAGAAACAAACAAAACCAAAATATCTGCATTTGTCAGTTAATCAACCTGAACAGAGAAACATCAGTGCCTTTGTAACAATGGGGTCTCCCATGATACTAAATCTCTGTTTCGTTTAAAAAAAAAAACAAAAAAACACTTGCATTACCTTGATCTATGAACGAGTGTCCGGATGATGATTAATGTCTTGATGGTTTAACAGTTCGATGATGTTGGAGTTATGATGGAGTTCTTCTAGGTGAAAGAGTCATGTACCATTTGGATCAATCAAACACACAATTGTTCATTAGATTCGTCAAATCAATTATTCATTATAGTAAGAAATAATCACAGACCCCTCACCCAGTAAACACACTGGGTGCCAGGATGTCTGTGAACGACCCCAGGCCCCTTGTTACCATGGCAACCACAACACCTCAGCCAGTCCAGATACATTTTATTACCTACAGTAGGTGGCCAACCAAAATGATGGTTCTACAAGAAAAGTGCATTTGCAGCCTTTGACCGCTGAGTGGACCTTTTAACCACAAGTTATCAAACAAGCGCATCACAGCACATTTTCAAAAATAGACGTCAGTTTTGCCTCCTGATGTGTTACATTTGACGGCTTCAGTCACGGAAAATGAAAGAAAAACACTGTAGTTAAAATATTTAATATCCACAGATGAAAGTGGATTTCTTATTTCTTAGAATGAATTCAATTAGGATAAATGTTAAGCCTGTGCCTGAGCCTGTACTTATATTTTCTCTAAGCTACATAACAAATAACAAAGTAGTGTATGTAAAAATGCATGTTGTTTTATTAAAGGAATTTTAAAATACAAATTAAAATATAGGCCTAATATGTGAGAATTTTTTGCATATTAATTCATGTACCTCACTAAAATAGGCTACCACTTTTAATGCTCCGATGCAAAGTCAACCACAATTTCTTTAGAATAATATAACACATAATTAATATAATATAAATAATACTGCACACCCTTTAAATGTGAAATCTAAAATATGGTGTAATACCCTAGAGAATAGGTTTGACATTTATCCTGCTTGAATTTGTTCTAAGAAACACACATAACTTCATAAACACTAAACTTTCATCTGTGAATATTAAATATTTTAACTACAGTGTTTTTCTTTCATTTTCCCCGACTGCAGTCAAATATAACAAATCGTTGAGGCAAAGCTGACGTCTATATGCAATTTTTTTTTTAAAGATATGTCATTTTTAATCATAATTTCATCATTCATATCACCTTTGTTTACATGAGCCAAAATATTGCTGCTAATTTTGCTAATTGATTATGAAGTGTAAAAATACACTCACCTGAAGGATTATTAGGAACACCTGTTCAATTTCTCATTAATGCAATTATCTAATCAACCAATCACATGGCAGTTGCTTCAATGCATTTAAGGGTGGGGTCCTGGTCAAGACAATCTCCTGAACTCCAAACTGAATGTCAGAATGGGATAGAAAGGTGATTTAAGCAATTTTGAGCGTGGCATGGTTGTTGGTGCCAGACGGGCCGGTCTGAGTATTTCACAATCTGCTCAGTTACTGGGATTTTCACACGCAACCATTTCTAGGGTTTACAAAGAATGGTGTGAAAAGGGAAAAACATCCAGTATGCAGCAGTCCTGTGGGCGAAAATGCCTTGTTGATGCTAGAGGTCAGAGGAGAATGGGCCGACTGATTCAAGCTGATAGAAGAGCAACTTTGACTGAAATAACCACTCGTTACAACCGAGGTATGCAGCAAAGCATTTGTGCAGCCACAACATGCACAACCTCGAGATGGATGGGCTACAACAGCAGAAGACCCCACCGGGTACCACTCATCTCCACTACAAATAGGAAAAAGAGGCTACAATTTGCATGAGCTCACCAAAATAGGACAGTTGAAGACTGGAAAAATGTTGCCTGGTCTGATAAGTCTCGATTTCTGTTGAGACATTCAGATGGTAGAGTCAGAATTTGGCGTAAACAGAATGAGAACATGGATCCATCATGCCTTGCTACCACTGTGCAGGCTGCTGGTGGTGGTGTAATGGTGTGGGGATGTTTTCTTGGCACACTTTAGGCCCCTTAGTGCCAATTGGGCATCGTTTTCTTGGCACACTTTAGGCCCCTTAGTGCCAATTGGGCATCGTTTTAATGTCACAGCCTACCTGAGCATTGTTTCTGACCATGTCCATCCCTTTATGACCACCATGTACCCATCCTATTTTTTAAAGCCATTTGGTTTACGAGGGCACAGGAATTGTCTTGTGTTTACAATTGACCATGTTTACATTGTAATACCTATTTCAGATATTTATAAACCATATACAAGAACACACACACACAGGGTTACCAAACGTCCCGGTTTCCTGTTGCTGAAACAGAACATGTATGTGTAGGAAACAGTCACGGCTCGTATCAATATTTTATATGCACTTATGAGAGAGGGAAAGCAGTTATATTAGGCGCGTTCGACTTGAAGCAGCGCTGCACAGAATGATCACATGTATGACATCAAAGTACCGCGAGAGGGATTCGAATGCATTGGATCCGTGTGCTCTCTTATCGCTCTCGCGGTACTTTAATGTCATACAGTGATCCTTCTGTGCAGCGGGGCTTCAAGTCGAACGCGTATATCTTCGTGCGATTGCTTCTGGAATTCGCAGGTTGTAAAATCGTGTCGTATATCATCTCGTCCGTACGATTTTCAGATAAACTCACTCGTGCCGTGTGCTTGGACATACGATCTTCTGACCATCTGAATTCGCACCGTGTACGCCCGCCTTTAGTCTATCACCCTAATAAGTGCGACAAAACCAATAAAACCTTTTACAAACGAGGCATTTGTTGCATCCATTGGGGTCATAATTACTGATTAAAATGATTTATACTGTCTTTTTACGCATTGCGTTGCTTATCGTGCTGCATAAACATAAAACCATGTCTTCATTTGTGATCTGAGAAATAACAAACAACAAGCCTAATCTATTTCTTAAAACTGGCATTTGAATCATTAGTGGAAAATTATTTTAATATAAAAAACATACTTACAGGCTGGGAGTAAGAAGCACCAGACTATCCTTGCAAATTTTGAACTGCCTAACTTTATAGATACAGCCGTTGTGCCACAGACACACTGCAGGCTACTGGTTCAGGAAACAGTCCTCCATAGAATGCACAGCAGACATCTGAATATTTGGGTTGAGCTGTTCTGGAACAGTGTTGAAATAAAACTTAATTACTAAATTCTATTTGTGTCTTTTTTTGGGAGGCCAAACTAAGTATTTTCGCTTTCACAATTAAACACAACATGGCAGTGGCGGCAAAAGAGAGAATAAAAGTTAAGCCTTCTTTCTTTGCGTGAATATATTTGGGTGGTGTTAAGCAAATCTTCCCATATAGTGACGTAGAAATGTGGGGCATGTTAGAACGAGACATTTTATAAAGAATATCCCTTTGGATTTGAGAGTTTAGTCTTTGCAGCTTTACAGATCTTTATGCATCAGGAGTGTATATCACTCAAAAAAGAAATAAATGTTTGTTTTTTTTGTTTTCTTTTACTACAGACATGAAATTTAAACCCATTGAAATCGCAGCCCTAGGGAGACCTCTGTTTCCTGGTATGCTGTATGACTGCCGTGAAGATTCCTTCATTCCAGGTACCTTTCCTACTTAAAAAATGCTTTTTGTTTCATTTTTTTTTTTTTTTTACTAATTTTAAATCCACAAAAAAAAATTACGGGAACATTTTATAGTGATTTTCATTAATAATTATATTAATTAAACATTATGATATTTAACAGCTCATTGATTAATATTGTTACACTTGAATAAGAAGCTGTTTGTCACTGGTACAACAGTTATTTCTGTAAGAAATATGAAAACATTTAGATTGGAATCACTCTTTTGCATTTACACCTGAACTCATATTGAAAGCTGAAACTCTATTAATACTGTAAAAAAACTTTCTTTAACCAAGAATCAAAACAATATATCTTATAATGCAAACGTCTATGCAATACAATACATGACACTGGACATGTTACATGTCTCCCACTCTAAATTTAAAAGTGATGTGATGTCAGAATTCATACTCTGCATTTAACACATCATGTGTTCACCCACACAGCAGTGAACACACACACACACCATGAACACACACACACATACGGAGCACTGGGCAGTCATTTATGCTGCAGTCCCCGGGAAGCAGTTGGGGGTAGGGATGCACCAATCATGATTTTTCATGGCTGATTCCGATACCGATTTTTTTTTTTTTTTACAAGAAAACTGGCCGATACCGATTTCCGATTATTTTTTTCTTTAAGCAACAATCAAGAAAGAAGGACAGTATGCATGAAGAACATCTTTATGTGGTATTTAATAGGCCAAACTGGCTTTTGGCTATTGAAAACAATAAACGTAACCATCTGAAATTAACGGCAGTAACTGCACAGTAAGTAGCCTACATTCAATACAAACATAGATGGTACAGAGATCAGCATTTAACTTTTGTTTTTGTTTTGTTCTTATTGAATCAACACACATTCAATAAGATGTTTCTTAATCAGCATTCAGTATTTGTTTTAGGTTTTAAATTTGGTTTTAAATAAAAAAAGGTATTTACAAGTGAGACTAAATAAAAGCATGCTATATAAATAAATTATTCCAAAATGTTAAAATCAAATAATGTTGGTGTGAATAAAACAAAGATGCAAAGTGTTTCATTTGTACTATTAAAAAAAAGGTTAATGATTCACATCTATATTTTTTTACTAGAGCCAATGAAAAATAAATAACTATTGGCTCCAGTTAAAAAAATATAGATGTTAATTGTTACCCTAAAAATGTTTAATTGGATTAATGAAACTTTTTTTCAGTGTGCTACAGCAGGTGATTTTTTTAATCAAATTAATTCGATGTGATTGTAAGGTAAAATAAAAATAATCATCCTATACAGAACTGACGTTTACTTCTGGTTTTTCAAACGTGTATGCAAGTTCTACTTTACAACAAAAAAAACATTTGGTTTTGTCACAGTCTGTTTCGTTTCTCATCCAACCTGCGAGAAGTTGAGCTGAACATCCCTTCACTGTCTACGCTGGTGCAGGGCGCGGACAGATACAGTACGCTCGTGCAACTTCAGTGATCGCAGGAATTTGTGCGCCAGTACACCAACAGCTGTTCACTTCCTGCTATCGGTCTCTCAGATATGTAGCTCTGCACTTCCAGTGCTGAAGCTGCCCGTGTCCTGTGCAGAGATTTCGAAATACTTCCAAACATATGACATGATAGCGAATGATTACAATGTAGCACTTCTGGACAAATCAGCCGAAAAAAGGCCAAAAACCGTCCGATTGCTGATCGCGTATTTTAAGCAAAAACCGTCCGGTTCCGATTGATGTACGGTCAAACAGTGCAACCGTAGTTGGGGTCTGGTGCCTTGCTCAAGGGCACCTCAGTTGTGGTATTGCCGGCCCGAGACTAAATACATAAATAATAAAACAAAATGAGCGTAAACAGATTAGGTGCTCTCTCTTACATGAACCAAGGGGTAGGTAAAACAAACAACAGTAAAATATTTTTTAAATTTAATGGACGAAAGAATGACGCTAGATAAAATTAACATGTGAGCAGGGTGATCATAGACGTATACACACATGCTTTTTAGCTTGGCTCCTTTAATATCACACACAACTTGTGCTCCAAAAGCGTCTGCTGTTGCTAATTAAGCTAAACCTATGCTCTCCATGATGACACAGAGGTTTATTCTCTCCTGTCTCTCACTCTTTGCCTTCCTTCATCTTTCCTTCCCTCCACCAATACCCTCTCATCCTCCTTTGAACCTCCTTCCATCAACACCCTTTCAATCTGTCATCTACAGGCCATATACTTAGCCAGCTACGCCACCTACTCGGACAGCCTCAGTAGCTCATTGGCCTCCTCCTATCTCAGCAGCTCTATACTCTATACTTAATTTAGCCACAGGTTGTCTACAGCAGTTCAACCAGAAGACATACTGGGGCACTCTCGACTCCAAACTCTACTGCTGGAAATTTGCAGCTCAAACATCCCTTAATGCTTACTTTGTGGAGTCCCTCCCATATATATCTAAAGCATGCTCAATTATCGCCCCCCCCCCCGCTTCAACCTCAACCGTCCCTCTCAAGAAAAAATACAGCTTCAACCTCTTATTTGCTGCAGCTCCGCTCTTTTCAGTTATTCCTAAATCCCATCAAACAAATTTATCTAGCAGGCTTTGAAGCTCGGCTCGCTAAAACTGATACAACCAACACCTTCAAATCCTATCCATCCAGTTTTCTAGCAATCCTTCGGAGTCTACTGGAAAGGTCTCTATTACTTTGCTGTACGCCTCACCTTCAGCAGCAGAAGCAGACCTAGGAATTTTGACTTTCTTTATGTAGCACTATACCAGATTTCACCAACAACCACACATTTCCCTTACATTCCCTTCACCTTATGGATAACTTCCTAACATTACACCTCCATCGCACCACTGCGATAAGGATTCCACACTTATCAAGGTTTTCACCAAACTCAGCATTACATTTACAGCAGAAAACCTCAGGGCCTCATACCTCCATTGAGTTTTAGGCATCATCCTTAACCACTTCAGGGCATCTCCACCCTCTACAAAATCCACCAAATCTCACGGTTTCTAGGCCCCCTCAACTGTGCCATCCGGATTATTCCTCAAGGGAAATCCTTCTTGTCCAACCTTTTGTCTAAAGCAGCAGCCATCTCATCTCTCCACAATAGTCATATTAGATGATGCATGCAAATGGAAATGCGCCTCTGGCAACAATTCCTCTCATTCCAGAACAGTATCTTCTATCTCTATAACAGCTATATCTTTCATCTCGAATTCCAACTATACTGATGCAGCACTCTCAACAGGCTTCGATGGCTATTACGGTGAGCGATGTTTTTTCTTTCAAACAACCTCTGGAGTTCAGTTCCCTTAGTCAGCAGTCAAGCACTTTCTCCACCAGATTTATGAAATATACCCCATTATCACAACACCATCCTTTGGGAGCAAGAATGGTCCAGAAAATCAATACCCATCTACTTGGACAATGCAGTGATAGTTAGAATTATTGACAAGGGAAATCATGTTCTGCTGTTGTTATGCAATCATGTACAGGCTCACCTGCCTGACCGCAATTCCTGCTCTGATCATCTTATATGCCGGACACCTCATTCTCCACTAACCTACTTAGCCTCTGCATAATCTCACACAATCATCCTACCAAATTCTGAGACTGATCAAGCTTTAGACTTCATGTTCTCATTAGCATTGTTTGGCATCCTATGATGCTCAGAACTCAATCAAACTCTTCTATATTCAATCCTCCTATCCACTCCTATATTTTGGAGATTACTATCCACTCCTCAGATACTCTCATCTTCACCCTTCAAAGAAGCAAATTGACCAATTAGGAACATAATTTCCCATCTACATCTTCTGTCCATACTCCTGAATTCTTTCCACCCTTGACATGCAGGTCCAGCACTTTCTAAAAATCCAGTCTTCCTTACATAAATTAGAAATGGGCCACAAAACCCTTAACATCAGCAACGAGATGAGGAATATCCAATGAGACTATCAGAACCCTTGGCTGCTGGTCATCTCGACCATACCAAGCCTACATCCGCAACAACATCAAGTTCTCCATTAAGCCCAAGCTTACCTCAGCTCTTCCATCAATTCAAGAAGCCCAAATCAACCTGACCATCATCCTGTCCCCTTTACCTTTTCATCCTCTTTCAACTCATCCCTAACATTCTGAACAATAAACTATTAATTTACATATTTGGTTGTGGTGTGGTCTTGGCATGTGAAAGTATATTATAGTGCTAAAACCACACACAAAATTCAAATACATATGGAGGGAAGGGTTCTAGCAGACCAAACACAGCGATGCAATCTGTGTAGAATAGACATATTGTTACATTTTCCGGAAAGGTGCATGTCAGATGTAGTTTTGATGCAGAAGTATAAATCAGCCTAAATAGCTAATATTAAAATAGCCACAACCAATTGCGCAGTGGCTGAAGATTCGATTAAAACTACTAACACACATGAAAGGTGTTAAAAAAACTACAAACATGGTGGATATGCAAGACAAATAATCAATATCTAACCTGTTGAAAAAATCTTTATGTAATGTTATCCGCATTATATTTAAATTGCAGCAACACTCTGAAATTTATAATGATACATTTGGTTATTAATTTTTAGCAAACATGAGCAGAGTTCTCAGCATGATAGACCTGCAACTGGCAGATCAATGGGCCTCTAAATTTATCTTCAATATAGTAGGAAACTAAATTAAATGAAATATGGATAATATTAACTTTGACAAGATGAGGGGTGGGGCAGGATTGGGGAAGGACCGCGAGTCAGTACTCAAATTTCAGACCGCCTGAAGCACAATGGTGCTGTCAGTACGTAAGTTTTATGTCAAAAAACAACAGATTTTAAATGAACAAAAAATAATGCTCAGGTGAAAACATAACGATCAATTGTTCAATTTTTGACAAAAAAAAAGTTTTAGAAAATAACAAACCTCACATTACAGCCTTATTTCTTTCTTTCTTTTCAATTGTATTCATTTATAGAAAATGATGAGTCAAAATTATACATTATAGGCATTTCAACTGATCCAGAAACCAGTTAAAAAACAACAACAGACAGGCTGGATAAAAGTGTAAATCCACTGTCTGTCAGTAGGTGGCACTTATGGAACAGCAGTTTCCAGGGTAATCTCTGTAAATGGAGCTCCAGCACTGCATATTTTGAATTTAACCTTTTTCTGACACTCTTTTTAGGTCTTGCAGTCTGATTTAATTAAATCTGGTGTGTTTTATTAAAGAGAGATTACTTTATCACATTATTATGTAATTTTCAATGAGTACATTAGCAAACATTTACAAGCACATCATCTCATATTAATAGTTATAAGACTATAAAGTGTTACCAAAAGTATTTGTACAGCCAACTTGAGGCACAATAAAATTAAGCACACATATTAAATTTAACATGTCCTAACAAATACAGGATGCATTTTCACTTTAGTTGTACATTGTATCCTTATACGTAATTGTTAAAATTGTTTCTCAATTCAGGTGTTACTCTGTGGGATAAGAAATTACTGAGTGAAGATTTGGACAGTCATCCACAGCTCATGACAGATTTAAAGTTCAGTAGCTCAGACTCTCTCTCTGATAAGTCTAGTCTCCTGGATGTAAGTGCTTCCCTAAAGGCCAGCTTTTTGGGAGGGTTAGTTGAGGTAGGAGGATCTGCCAAGTACCTGCGGAACACTAAATCTTCAAACCAACAGTCCAGAGTAACAATGCATTACAGTGAAACTTCAAGATTCGAACAACTCACAATGACTCATCTGGGCCAGTTCACCTACCCTCAGGTGTTTGAGCAGAAAAATGCAACTCATGTGGTCACAGCTGTGCTGTACGGAGCTCAGGCCTTCATGGTGTTTGATCGGTCATTAATAGAAGATGAAAACAGGCAGGAGATTCAGGGAGAACTGAATGTCATGGTCAAGAAGATCCCTAAATTTTCAACTGAAGGACAAGGAGCTGCAGAAATGACAGATGAGGATAAGAAGAAGGCTGAGAAGATCACCTGCACATTTCATGGTGATGTCCATCCTGAGCAGAACCCCACCACGTACATAGAGGCCCTAAAGGTGTACAAGAAGCTCCCCTCTCTGCTGAGGGAGAATCCACAGAATGCAGTGCCAATAAAAGTCTGGCTCTATCCTCTGTCTCTACTGGAATCAAAAGCAGCTCAGTTGGTGAGACAAATCAGCATACAACTCATTTCCAACACTGAAGATATAATAGAGCAGCTGGGAGAAGTAGAGAGGAGATGCAAAGACCTGTCCAGAAGAACAAGGGTACTTTTTTTCAGTGACATCAAAGAGAGGCTGCACTCATTTCAGGGTTCATTTAGCAATTACAAGATGGTACTCCAGAAAGCACTGGCCAGAGTCTTGCCTGCTATTCGAGGAGGAGGGATGGAGGAAACATCACTGGCAGACATCCTGAAGATGCACTACCTCTCCCCTTTTAATGCTGGCATGCTTAACCAGTGGTTACATGACACCGAGTTACAACTTGACCTCTTGAGTGTTTACACCAAGACACTGAAGGGGATCCAAATAGAAGATTCAGACAGTCTCATCAGCCTCCTTGATCCTGATATTGATGTTGTGGTGTGCTTGACCTTCACATCTCTGAAATACAAAGACCCATATCTTTCAACCCTGAATGAGTTTCTAAAATCTGACACCTTTAAAGGATTAGATGGGGAAAATAAGTTTTCCCTGACATCTTCTTTCAGAAAATCATTCAACCCTCATGATTTCACTTCAAAAATGAGAGAAAACTTATCTCACTTCAGAAGTTTTTCAGAGGCCAATAAAGATGAAAGGAGAATGCGCTTTATTATTTCTGCAATCTCTGATTCCTCCAGTCCAGGCTCCTCGATCTATCTGTATGAAAAAGGGGTTCTGATAGATAAACAGTTCCAGCCCGTGTCCAAGCCGCCCCGACCAGAAGTGAAGAATGTTCTGGACCAAACTGTGTCCCTGAAACTGCAGAAGTCCCCAACTGGAGAAACAGTGAAGTATAGAGTAGAGTACAAGCAGATGAATGCATATACTGCAGCTGGGGAACAGTGGCTTGTCGTAGACACAGCTGATGAAGACTTTACTCTGACTGGATTGAAATCTGGAAAGCAGTACCTGATCCGCTACAGGATAGTGAGTAAAGTAGGAGTGAGTGAAGCCAGTGATACTGTCAGCCCTACACTCTCTCGAAGTAAGTGTCATCTGCACATTTTTATAAATAATTTCTTTTTTTTATTATTTCCTCAAAACACTTGCTATGTTTAAACGGTCAGCATTTAGAATTATGTTTGGGACTGTATTTAACAGGTGTAACTACCAAACTGTCCTGTTCACACAGAAGCATATACATTATTTGGACAGCTACTATATTAACCACCCATTAGCTGTATTAGGTACACGGTGGGGATAGTACTTACCAACAAAGGCATAATGAAGATGACACACTATGTGAGTGTGGTGATGAGAGCTTTAGGTGATAAGAATGAGAGAAGGTTAGGGTTTTGCTAGGTCTGTGTGCTTGCCATGCATGTAGTCATTTCCTCTGCTTTGGAGTCTTTTTCTGAATTGTTACTGGAGATTTACTTTATTTTTGTTCCATTATTCTCACCACCACCATTTTACAAATTTAACAGAGGCTCAACTGCCAGACACCAATATACGTGAGTGTCTCCTCTCTGGTTCTGTCCTAGCTGACACATGTATACCAACCGGGTTCCATCCCTGTAAAAAAAAAATAACCTTCATATGCTGGTTAGGTATGTTTTGGTTAACCATGGCAGCTGGTTTAAGCTGGTCCTGAGCTGGTTATGAGCTGGTCTTGAACATGACCTGCTCAAACCAACTAAGGACCAACCAAGGACAAGCTTAAACCAGCTGCCATGCTTCAAAACATACCTAACTAGCATATGTATCTCTTAACCGATGTGAAAGAGCTTTTTTTGTCACACTATAAGGTTTTACCTCAGTTTACCTGCTGTGAGTCCAAAGGAGGCTCAAGTTCATATGTCAACATCTTTAATTTCTTTAAATTTTTATTCAAATGTAAACTGATGGGAAATGCTCATGTAGAGCATCGGTTCCCAACAGGGGGGTCCCGGCCCACAAGGGGGCCTCAGCGAGCTCTGTGGGGGGTCGCGTCGTATTTTGCTCAACAACTGTTGAGCAGTGAGCATTAAGGAGAACGATCACATTACATTAGCTAATTGTATCCATGATCCCGTGGCTGACCAAAAATGGACAAATTTGTAATTCGTCCGCCACAAAAACGACCGAGTCCCACTGATTCGCCTACAGCAGCTGATGGTAATGACCCAGGCATACTGGACCCAGGTGAGGAAGCTCCCACCAATTCGGGTCGCAGTATTAGCAGTGCTAGCAATACTGGAAACATGAAATGCCGAAAATACCAATATAGTTACCTGAACTATGGTTTTATTTTATTTTATCGTAGCAAAGAGTCCCTGCCCCAGCCACAGTGCAGTATCTGCGCCAAAGTCCTTGCTAACGAATGCATGAGACTGTCTAAACTAATAAGATTAATATTATTTGTGCATTAACATATCTGGTTATAGTAATAAAAATACAGTTTGTTTGGAAACAAAACATTTTGTCATCCTTGCTGCAAGCTTACAAGAGCTGTAATATCATTAAATGTGAAGGGGGGCCATAAAATATTTTTTGGGGAAAAAGGGGGTCTCAGACAAAAAAAGGTTGGGAACCACTGATGTAGAGGACAGTGACCGGATCTAATACTTTCGAATGACACACTGGTTATATTACTGTTTCTCTGATGTATTGAATCAATACATGAAAACGTGTGACACAATGAGATGCACATGTGCAGTTTAGCTCTCCTTTGTTTGAGATGACAGGCAAGTCCAGAGGGGTATTTTATTTTATAAATATCTAAACATTCTTGAATCAAGATGTATTTACTTGAGAATCAAGATGACTTAAGATATGAAGTCCTGTTTTTTTTTTTTTTAATATTAAAATGTTGTTGTTTTTTTTTGCTTAAAACAAGAACAATTATCTGGAAATGGTGTAAGAAAAATAATCCTAATTCAAAGGCGAAACAAAACAACTCTTGAGTAAGAGTAAAAAGTATCAAATGTAACACACACACACACACACATATAGTGTACTTTCTCTCTCTCTCTCTCTCTCTATATATATATATAGTTTAGTCATAAAACTCTAGATGGTGCAGGCTTACAGGTTGTTTAAGTAACTGATGATAATTAGAGAGTTACACCACTTGGAACAAGCTGATTACTTATATTGCTGCCTTGCATTTATATGGCTGGCTAGTATTCACTAGAGATTTCTGCAGCACACTTTCAGAGTTTCTCTTTCTGCTTTGATTACTGCTTTGCACACTCTTGGCATTCTCTTGATGAGCTTCAAGAGGTAGTCACCTGAAATGGTCTTCCAACAGTCTTGAAGGAGTTCCCCGAGAGATGCTTAGCACTTGTTGGCCCTTTTTTTTTCACGAAAATAAACCGAGAGAAAACGAGTCGGTACTGATCATTTTAATTTTAGGATGTAGCCTTCTGTTTCTGAAGCACAATTCACCTAAACCATAATTACAAAAGTTATGAGATAAAAGATAATTTTCAATAAAAAAAAAAAGATTTTTATTTTTATTTTTGAAACATATCTATCAGCCAATGATAACTATAAATAATACGTTATAATTATAATAATAGGCCGGAGTCCCCCAGGGCGGAGCGGAAGACCACCACACCCCTGTGGTCAAGGCGGAAGCCCCCCAGGGCGGAGCAGAAGACCACCACAACCTTGTGGTTGAGGCCAGAGTTCCCCAGGGCGGAGCAGAAGACCACCACCACCATGTGGTCAGGGCGCAAGGCCCCCAGGACGGAGCAGAAGACAACCACCCCCCTGTGGTCAAAGCGGAAGCCCTCCAGGGCGGAGCAGAAGACCACCACATCCCTGTGGTCGATGCACAAAGCCCCCAGGGCGGATCAGAAGCCCACCACCACCATGTGGTCAGGGCGCAAGGCCCCCAGGACGGAGCAGAAGACAACCACCCCCCTGTGGTCAAAGCGGAAGCCCTCCAGGGCGGAGCAGAAGACCACCACATCCCTGTGGTCGATGCACAAAGCCCCCAGGGCGGATCAGAAGCCCACCACTTCCGTGCGGCCGGATCAACGGGAGGACGAGACTCTGGTAATTCCATGGTGTCTCTACTGGACTCCAGAAGATCGGTGCTGGCCTGACACTGCTCATGAAGATCATTGGTGACTTGCATTTGCTCATGAAGATCAATGGTGACTTGCCTTTGTTCATGAAGATCAGAGGTGACTTGCCTTTGTTCATGAAGATCAGAGGTGACTTGCCTTTGTTCATGAAGATCAGAGGTGACTTGCCTTTGTTCATGAAGATCACCGGTGACTTGACTCAGTCCTTGAAGATCACCGGTGACTTGACTTGACTCTGAAAGGTCAACGGTGACTAGCCCTGACTCTGGAGGATCAGCGGTGACTAGACTTGACTCTGGAGGGTCATCTGGAACCCGACTCGACTCTGGAGGGCCATCTGGAACCCGACTCGACTCTGGAGGGCCATCAATGACTAGCCCTGACTCTGGAAGGTCATCGGTGACTAGCCCTGACTCTGGAAGGTCATCGGTGACTAGCCCTGACTCTGGAAGGTCATCGGTGACTAGCCCTGACTCTGGAAGGTCATCGGTGACTAGCCCTGACTCTGGAAGGTCATCGGTGACTAGCCCTGACTCTGGAAGGTCATCGGTGACTAGCCCTGACTCTGGAAGGTCATCGGTGACTAGCCCTGACGCTGGAGGGTCATCGGTGACTAGCCCTGACGCTGGAGGGTCATCGGTGACTAGCCCTGACTCTGGAGGGTCATCGGTGACTAGCCCTGACTCTGGAGGGTCATCGGTGACTAGCCCTGACTCTGGAGGGTCATCGGTGACTAGCCCTGACTCTGGAGAGTTCCCTGGCACCTGACTCGACTCTGGAGAGTTCCCTGGCACCTGACTCGACTCTGGAGAGTTCCCTGGCACCTGACTCGACTCTGGGGAGTTCACAGGCACCTGACTCGACTCTGGGGAGTTCACAGGCACCTGACTCGACTCTGGGGAGTTCACAGGCACCTGACTCGACTCTGGGGAGTTCACAGGCACCTGACTCGACTCTGGGGAGTTCACAGGCACCTGACTCGACTCTGGGGAGTTCACAGGCACCTGACTCGACTCTGGGGAGTTCACAGGCACCTGACTCGACTCTGGGGAGTTCACAGGCACCTGACTCGACTCTGGGGAGTTCACAGGCACCTGACTCGACTCTGGGGAGTTCACAGGCACCTGACTCGACTCTGGGGAGTTCACAGGCACCTGACTCGACTCTGGGGAGTTCACAGGCACCTGACTCGACTCTGGGGAGTTCACAGGCACCTGACTCGACTCTGGAGTGGAGAGATCACAGGCACCTGACTCGACTCTGGAGTGGAGAGTTCACAGGCACCTGACTCGACTCTGGAGAGTTCACAGGCACCTGACTCGACTCTGGAGGGTCAACTGGCACCTGAATCGACTCCGGAGGGTCAGCTGAGACTCTCATCCTGTGCAGCGGCGCTGGGCAAGCAGCCATCTTGGGCCCTGACTCTGGACAGGCGGCCATCTTGTACTGTGGTGCTGGGCTGGCGGCCATCTGGGGTTGTGGCGCTGGACTGGCGGCCATCTTGTACTGTGGCGCTGGACCAGTGGCCAATTTGGGCATTGGCGCTGGGTTAACGGCCATCTTGTGCAGTGGCGCTGGACTGACGGCCATCTTGTGCTGTGGCGCTGGACCAGTGGCCAATTTGGGCATTGGCGCTGGGTTAGCGGCCATCTTGTGCAGTGGCGCTGGACTGACGGCCATCTTGTGCTGTAGCGCTGGACTGACGGCCATCTGGTGCTGTGGCGCTAGGCTGACGGCCATCTTGGGTTGTGGAGCTGAACCAGTGGCCAATTTGGGCATTGGCGCTGGGCTGGCGGCCATCTTGGGCTGTGGCGCTGAAACACAGTGGCCAATTTGGGCATTGGCGCTGGGTTAGCGGCCATCTTGTGCTGTGGCGCTTGGCTGGTAGCCATCCTGGGCAGTGGTGCTGGACTGGCGGCCATCTTGGGTTGTGGCGCTTGGCTGGTTGCCATCCTGGGCAGTGGTGCTGGGCTGACGACCACCCCGCCGGAAGAGACAGAAGTGGCTGGGGCATCACACCGAAGCCGATGCTGCAGGTAGCGCACGAATTCCCAGAATTCCAGTGTCTCTAACTGCGCCATCTCCTCCTGAGACACTGGATCATCCAGCCCGCCATTAAAATAGTCCTTGAGGGCCGCATCGTTGTAGCCCATGCCCTCGGCCAGGGACCAGAACACCTGAGCCAGGGCACCCACTTCATTACCCTCTTGGCGGAGGGCAATCAACCGAAGGTACTTGGTTCGCCGCTCCGCCATCTTGGCTGGGGAACGGAAAAATGACATACCGCTGATTCCTAGTGTGACGGAGTCGTTCTGTCACGGCAGGGATCCAATGAGGCACGGAGATAGAACCAATAGCAGGTAAGTCATTTATTAAAGGGTAATCCACAGGGGTAAACAGTCCAGGCAGGGTCAAAACCAGAATATCCAAACAAAACATAAACTAAACAAGAAGACAAGACAAGGGCACGAACTGACGGACATGAATAAACACCGACTCCGTGACACATACTAAGACAGACCAGGTTATATACACATGGAGAGACAAGCACTAATGGGAAACTGACAGGGTGTGATGATAGGTAATTAGTGACAGCTGGGTGCAATAATTAAGCAGGGACGTGAGGAATGTGATTAATGAAGTGAAAGACACCGTGGGAAAAGAGAACATCTAGTGGACGCCCAGGGAACACAACCCAGACACTGTGACATATACAAAGTAAACTTTATCATTCAGCTGAACTGTGCAAATTTATTTTAGACACTTCACGTCTTATTTAATTCATGCGATAAATGCATGTCCCTTCTGAGCTGGGCTATGACTAATTTCACGGGGGGAAAAAGCTGAAAAAAAATTAGGTATTGTCTTTTTTTTTTATCAGCTTCATATTATAAGAAGGATACATTATACAATCTATCCTGCAGTCATCATGGTGAGATTATGTTTCTTTAATAAAAAAAATAAAATAAAAAAAGAATCGAAAACAACAGTGAGAAATCGATTCCCATAGATTTCAAGACCAGGAATTGGCCCTAGCGAGACGTGAATTTAAATTGTATTTATTTACAGAGGTATATGATGTCACACTTATCAGTGTGTGAAGACGATTTTTTTTAATGTAAGTGTTGAGATGATCAAAGGAATGTAGTCCAACCTCACAGAACTTTCTGTTTAAATCTGATTTGGCAGTATTAACATTGCATTACAAAATTAATTTGAAGCCAGAGGAAGTTGTATCCAGAAACACGAAAAACGCAGGCTGTAGGTGGCCCCAGTGACATTATCACACTGAATAACCAACTGGATGGGGACATGTTTCCATCCCTGAAAACTCGTATCCATGCAGCCATAACTACACTGCCGGTAGTTGTAGCTGTGAATGGTTGTTTAGTGCACTACGTCAGCTCCACACCTGGCTCAGAGGAACAATTCTTCAAAACAGACTACCCTCATCTGGCTCTTATATCATCAGTGGAAAGGGATATCCTTTGGTTGCATAGACCAGGACAAACATATTGACAGTTAATGAAACCATCTAAAAAATAAGTGGGCTACAAAGGGGAATACTAGTGAAATTTCATAAATTTTTGTATTACAGAAAAACATTCAGTTAAACAATTAAATTATTTAATACATTTTAAAAACAAGTAAATATCTTTCAGAATTAATACAGGGAAAAGAAAAAAAAAGTTGTATTTCATGTTGTAACTGCAGCGTGTAATGCAGAGATGATGTTGGTTGTTGGCACAGCAACAACACAGGGCAGTGTTATCAGCAACAGTAGCAAGGGCTAAGCCCCATAAAACTTCAATCCTATAACTGCCCCTTTTGAAGATGTAATTTAATAAGTCACATTGTGTTTGTTTACTGACTGAATGTGACACTGCTCTTGTCTGTTGATTTCCACAGTCACCGACTGGACCAGGAACGACTTCCTACAATGTAAGTCACCAAGAAAACAAGCAAAGCAATGTTGATCATATAAATGTGATGATTGGAATGATGACACAGACACGCTCACTCACACTCACAGCTTAAGTGATTGTTATTGTGTTATAAATGTATTCAGATGCCTGTTTTTCTCACACTGGATCCAAACACTCAACTCATTCTCAAGGGCACAATTGTACATTTGCGGAGGGGTATGAACGATCAGTGTTGGCAGTGTATTCTAGTCCCTAACACTAACTCCCAATGCATTAACTAGCTTGGGCATGGCATGATACAAACTCTTCAGGGGTGAAAAAAGTGACAAAGCCACCCACCCCCAACCCATTTGAAAAAATGAAAAGTCGAAATGTAACGTTGCTCCCTTTTTAGTTTGGAAATTGCATATTTTCAATTTTACTTATAAAGTTAATTAATGGAAAATTTCCAATGTTTAAGTGCAAGATTTCTGCCACCTGGTAGAAATATGAATACTATTGAAATGAATTTCATGATATCCCACTATAACCACTAGATGGCAGCAGAGGATAATTAATTGTCACATTTATCATTTTCCACTCCATAATATAGCTTTACTATGGAGTGTGTGCAAGAGTGTTAGCATTAAGTTGCTGGCCACAGCACACTTAACAAGCACCAGTGTCTCTATAACAAGGGTTTCTGAATTCTACATAGACCCCTTTAACAGTCAAATATCAGCATTTTAAAAATAATATTTAATCATTTAGCAGACGCTTTTATCCAAAGCAACTTACAAATGAGAACAACAGAAGCAGTCAGATCAGCAAGAGAACAACAACAGTGTACAAGTGCCATGACAAGTCTCAGTCTAGTACAGAACCAAGTGGTTTTTTTTCAATAATAGAATAGAATAGACAAGAAAAGGTAAGTGCTAGTATTAGTTGGTCAAGTGCTGGTGAAAAAGATGAGACTTTATGACGATTAGAGTTTTTTTTGCCTCTTGCCCTAATTTTGTGCGCCACGTAAACGCATTAAGCTGCTTTCTGTCAGCTTACTAAAGTGCGTATGTGTGATATGTGACATGAACACATTGTTAGTGCAGATTTAAGCACATCCAATTTTCTAAGTAGTATCTGAAAAAAAAAAATAGAACCCTACATTAGAAAAAATGAAAAAAAAGGAAAAGACTGCTATAAATCATTGTTCACTGTAACTTCCTCTAGAGGCAGAAAACCCAGAAATACATAATTTAAAGGCGTCATATGATGTTGCTAAAAAGAACATTATGTTGTGAATTTGATTCAAGGCAATGTGTTTCTGCGGTTTAAGGTTAAACAAACACATTGTTTTACACATAATGTACATTAATGTTGCTCCTCTATGCCCCACAAAAACCAAACTAAACACACATGACTACTACTACATCCAGTAGGGACGTAATTACTGATTATAATGACGCATTGCGTATTGCGCTGGATGAACATAAAACCATGTCTGCATTTGTGATCGGAGAAACTACAAACAAAAATCCCTACTTTACACTGCTTAAAACTTGTGTCTGAATCATCAGTGGCACATTCTTTAAATATAAAAAACGTACTTACAGGCTTTTAGTCAGAAGAACCAGACTGTCCTTGCAAAGTTGGAACTGCCCAACTTTATATAACAGCCTTTGAGCACAGAAGCATTGTAGGCTAGTCTCCAGGTCCTCTATAAAATGTGCTGCACACATCTGAATATTCGGGTTGAACTCTGCTGGAACAGTGTTGTAAATACAACCTGTACAAGGGCTGCAACAACTAATCGATAAAATCGATTATAATCTATAATGAAAATCATCGACAACGATTCTCATTATCGATTAATCGGTTCTGCCGATATTTCTACAAATATTAGAGGAAACAGAATGAGCTCCTGCAGGAAAAGTACTTGATCCAAGCTGGCCAAAACATGATAAATCTTTAAGTAACAAGCTGTTGTTTTAGCATAATGGCTTGCCTGTCAGGCGCTTTTACAGATGTGTGCATCCTCGGCTCAAAAAAAGTTTAGTTAATGGTCATATCTGTTAATGTCATAAAATTCATGCAAGCCTTTCCATTTTTTCATAAAGGCCCGTCCTGACAGTCTGCATTAAGTTGAAATCTTAGTGAAAGAGCGCTGGTGCAGCGGGTACGGGCGTTAACAGATGGAACACAGAGAGGTGAGGGAGAGAATATTCAGCGCAAAAAGATGAATTGTGCTGAAATCTCTGTTAATTGACATTTATATTTAGGTTAAAATATAAATTCAATATGCATATAAAATATTCAATAAAAATATAAGTCAATATGCAGTGTGAGTAATTTCTGAGAGTAGGAACTGTGAAGGGACAGCAGCGTGTAATTGTCTGAATATAAATATCAGCCACTTTTACAGGTTAAAGAAATTACAGTAAGAGGAGATTGTTTTAATCTTTGATATAGCCTACAGTGATTAGCAAATTTATTAAAACAAATTTAGGTGAGGTTTTTAACCAATATTTTAAGGTGTGTGCCCCTGCTGCTCTTAACTAACAGTATTGGTAATTACGAAAATTAATTTTTTAGCTTTCTGTATTGGTTAGACATCCAATATGTGTAAGCTTTTTATTAACAGTAGTAAACAATTTTTAATGCTATAATATAATTATTGCTGGAAGGCAGAAAAAAATTGTTAAGTGCTTTATACCGTTTTTTTATTTTATTTTATTAAAATAATTAGTCAAAAGTAGGTAAAGGTGGCAAATTTTTCTGTTATTATGTGAAATACAGTTAAGTTGTTTCAGTTTGTTATTTGTCCAAAAATTACAATAACATTTTTTGATTATTTTTTTTTTGACAGATTCATAAAATATTTGTTTTCTCTAGTGGTGGGCCGTTATCGGCGTTAATGTGAGACTCTTATCGGGCGATAAAAAAATATCGCCGTTAATCTGTTCTCAAAGTTGGGTTGAGAGCTGGGTCTATACTAAGCAAGCTATGATGACTTTTACCTTGATATTTTAGTGCGGATGTATACCTAGCCGAATCTGTAGGGGGCGAGAACGAGTCTTTAAACCTACTGTGAAATTACCACATAAAACGTGATGTGCTAACACGGTGCACACGCAGAGAGAGAGGCACATATCACAGACAGCGACACTGAACCAAGCTCTCTTCTGCGAAGTCCTCCTGGAAGTCCTTCCTGCACCCGAACGAACAAAAACAAATAGCAGTTTCAATAAACAAAAAGATGTGAAAGAGTCCAATTCAGCATCACGGTGTTCTGTTGTTCAGGGATGTGTATTATATTGGATGCGTTCATCGTCTCTTAAAGTGACCGCGCCTAATTTAGCTATATAGCTGCTGTAATGTTAATCCAAGAAAATGAAAGAAAAATCACTCACTGCTCTTGACTGAATTACTTTGTAGTTTTAACAAGAATTTATGCACAGGCAAACCAAAATTTATTCAGACACCAGATATAATTTTTGATATATTTGACGAGTAGGTACAGGACACTATAATACATTTATGTAAGTGAGTAGGCTATAGCAAAATTAAGTGAACTGTGACATATTACACCCAAAGAATCTTCATACAGTGAACTACTAGTGAAATTGATAAAACAACAAAAATTATTCAACACCTTATAAAGCACCATTTATTGCTTATGTGTTTTTCTTTTTTTTCAACTCGGTACGTAAACGATCGATCACCTGGAACGCACTGACGGACCGCAACCAGGTGAACGCTGGAATCCGCTAACATTGGTGCGTAAAAAAATTCGAAACGCACACACACTGCAGACGGATTATGTGTGAAACAGGCGTGAGGTTGTTTGCACCTTGTGCAATGTGGAATTAGTTTACAGCTTTCTCAAGCAGTTTGTGATGCATTTTGGAAACAGGAGATGAGCCCCTGGTCTAATGCACCACCTGTCTTGAGAAACCCGTTCTAAAAGACTTACTTTTGTAGTCATTATTTTATTTGGGAAGCACACATATTCTGAATGTTTTCGGCAGAATTCAAATGAGCCATTTTAATCTAGATTAATTCCAAGATTACAGTGAGATTAATCTAGATAAAAAAATTAATCTATGCCCACCATTAGTTTTCTCTATTATGACAGGCAGTCTAATAAATTAAACACTGTATGTTTTCATATCATTCAGTTGGCACATAAGAAAAATGGGCTGACTTTGGATTAGTGTGTTTTTTTTTGTCAGTAAAAGTAAAATAAAGAAAATTGAGATTTTGACCTGATTAATCGATTAATCAAAGACAAAATTATAATCGGCCAACTAATCAATTATCAAAATTAACCACTGATTTCTAGTTGTGTTCTCTTATGGAAGGCAAAACAAAGTAGTTTCGCTTACACAACAAAACACAGTGGCTTGAAAGAGGAATGGCCGGCGGTTTGAGAATGGCGAGGCTGGCAGATTCGACAAAGGAGTGGCTAGCGGACTTGTGGCAACCACATGTGACGACCCCGGGCTGGACTCCACTTCGCCCATGGTGAAAGCAGATTTGGCGATCCACAGCACAAAGTTGATGTATTTCCTCAGCGACCAGCACGCATCAGCTCTAGGCATGA
The DNA here is from genome assembly GCF_963082965.1 of Carassius carassius. NCBI lineage: Eukaryota > Metazoa > Chordata > Actinopteri > Cypriniformes > Cyprinidae > Carassius > Carassius carassius. Next base: position 26,690,513 of record NC_081776.1, read on the forward strand.
CGAAGACCAAACAAAGTAGTTTAGCTTTCACAATAAAACACATGGCATTGGCAGCAACAATACTACAACCGAGAATAAACGTTATGCCTTCTTTCTTTGCGTGAACATTTAGGCGGTGTTATGCAAATTTTCCCACACAGTGACATAGACATGTGGGCACGTGTTTAACCGAGGGATTTTATGAAGGCATTGACAAGTCTTAACATTTTTTAAGAATATCTCTTTGGATTTGAAACTTTAGTCTTTGCAACTTTACAGATCTTCTTTATGCAAAAAGAGCTTGTAACACTCCAAAGAGAAAAGAAAAATTTAAATTGCATCATATGATCCCTTTAAAACAAAATGTAATAAATCTGCAATTCTTTAGACTGTATTCAGTTTTTTGTCCCACCTGTTTACATTACAATTAAGAAATGACTTGTATTCGATATCTGCATTTACATAAATCCTCATTCAGACAGAATGATTCCATTGATGATCACTTTCTGTGACATGGCTGACCCTTTGGGGTGTTGAAATTTAATACCCTCTATTCCCTTTGGGTTGTAAAACCACCCAGGCTTGGGACCTGAGTTAATGCAAATTCCAATTGTTAGTTCCTGTCTCCATCTCGGGGATGTTTGTCTTGGTCTGAGGTATTTAAACGATTGCAGCAAGAGGATCAGGGTGATTTCTGTAGCCAGAAAGCCTGTAGTGTGTTTGTTACATTTGATGTTATTCTGTTTTACTCTGTAATTATTGACTCTAGTAGATTACGTTGAATCCTTGTTAGCGACATGAGCACCCGAATGCACAAATTAATATAAACTAAAGAGTTTAACCAGAATAATCAAATGTCAGAAGAATAGGCCTACTAATTAGAAACAGACGTACAACCAATTTGCATTCCAACCTAAATTTGAGGTCAGATTAAATAATAAAATGGAGTCAGATTTGAGTTTAACCTAAATTAAATAACTCTACGCGCTGAAAGACCGAACACGCAAGAAACCTTCATCCAGCCCCGGATACCTTCCTTGGGCCGAGTGCCTGGACCTTACAATGACTACTTTTGATTAAGTTCAAACACGTAACAGGACCTAGAGCACTTTTTGGTAAAGAAATTGTTGGTTTATATTAGATTTATCATGTAAGTACTCTGATGGTACACAGCAGTGGCCAGTAAGTTAGGCTTTACATGTAACTTGTGGTTGGTGTCCAGAATGTTATACTTTATATTAAGTGGAGAGTTCCTGAGGAGTTAACATGTAAGTACACAGATCCAACTCCTTCCACTTTACATATCGCTAAACCTACCCATCTCCACCCACTTAATCCCATTTCCACCCCTAAACTTACCCATCTCCAACCCCTAGATCAAGTGGTACCAATTATTCTTATGCATATTGTTTTTCAAAATGTAGTTGTATAATTGCTGTTACATGAGTACTTAGTGAAGTGAAAAAAGTGTTGTTACCAATGTTCTGTTACACATTTGTAGGGTTGTTACATGTGTGTAGTCGCAGAAATGTTACAACTGTAGATACAATGTACAAATGTGTACTTACATAGTAACTAAATGTGTACATAGTATGTAACCACAGTGTAAGTATACAGGTATTAGCGACACTTAACTGTACACGCCTATGGAGACACAGCCTGACAGAATGGGCGGAGCCATCTGGCTATATAACCCATTGGTTCAATTATTAATGCACTGCACAAACCAATGTTCCTTCAGTTCAGGAGAAAAAAAAAGGCTTTTTCCCATAGCGTCTTTTAGATGCAGTAATCGTTCCTGTATGTCAGGGAACCGAGGTTATATTAGTAAAGGAGTTAATTTACTCCTCCTCCACTAGTTTTAGGCCCCGATAAAACAGAACATGTTTTTTTGCTGTGAGATAAATATAATTAATGTTTTACAAATTAAAAAGCAGATGGTGGTATATCAAAGATGAGAAAACATCCACCTTTCATTATTGCATACCTCAATTCTTTCTTCAGTTGATTATGTGGTTCACCGTCAATATTTAGTCAGTCTACGGCGATCTCTTCATTCAAACACATACCAGTCAAATAGAGTTGATTTTGTTCTGACTGCTATTTATAAGATCACAAGGGTTGTGACTGTCATACGAGATGCTTAGAGATTTCTGCATGCATGTTTTATTAACGTTACTTGGTAATATAATTTATAAATATCTCTACAATTTAACAGTGTAATTATGGTAGGCTTGCATTAATTAAAAAATCTGTGCACATTTCCATGCCCTGTGTTTTTATTCATATTTATCTGTTTTGTAAAAAAAATCTGTTGCAAATCATTGTCTGTAAGCAGTGCATGTATATTTTCACGATTCATACACACAAACACATGGCTGTAGTGTTAGTTGTTGTTCTAAATGTCTCTGTTCTTGTGTTCAGATGCCTGTTTTCTCACACTGGATCCAAACACAGCAAACACTCAACTCATTCTGTCTGAGGAGAACAGAAAGGTGACACATGTGAGCGAGAGACAGCCGTATCCTGGTCATCCAGACAGATTCGATCATGTGCCTCAGGTGTTGAGTAGAGAGAGTGTGTGTGGACGCTGTTACTGGGAGACTGAGTGGAGTGGAGATTATGTATCTATATCGGTGTCATTTAAGAGCATCAGCAGGAAGGGAGCATGGGGTGTTACTTTGTTTGGAGGTGATGATCAAGCCTTAGGTTTGATCTGCTCTCCCTCCAGATACATATTAAAACAAAATGACATACACACTGACCTCCCTGTGAAGCCCGTCAGCAGGAGAATAGGAGTGTTTGTGGATCACACTGCAGGAACTCTGTCCTTCTACAGCGTCTCCAGAAACACTATGAGCCTCATCCACACAGTCCAGACTACATTTACTCAGCCGCTCTATCATGGGTCTTATGTTGGTCTTGGATCATCAGTGAAACTGTGTTGATGATTCAGAAGAGACTGACGAGATATTCTACCCATAATGCTTTTAGCTGCATGATAAATAAGTAACAGTGATGTAATGGAGTGTATTCATTAATACTGCAGCTAAACTTCTGTCACTGAAATAACAGTCTGAATAAATGTGTCAGAAATCATCATATAAACCGTAAGATCAGTGTGTGTGTGTGTGTGTGTACCTACTTAACCGTATTTTGGGGACAAATTTGTACCTGACAAAATCTACAAAAACCTCCCTTTGGGGATGTACTCATTTGTAAAACTGATATAAAATTTAGGTAAACAAAGTAGTTTTTTGAAGTTGTAAAAATGCAGAAAGTTTTCTGTAAGAGGTAGGTTTAGGTGTAGGGTTAGTGTAGAGCAGGGTTTCCCAAACTGGGGTTCACGAACCCCCAGGAGGGAATTGCAGGGGGTTGGTGAGTTGATGACAAGCAGATAATTAAAATATTATTTAAAAAAATAATAATAATAAAAACAAATAATAGGCTATGTGATATTAAAATAAAAAATCAGAATAGAACTTGCTAACAAAAACATATAATATTTAATACATAATTAATTTGTGTCATGTGACCGTGGTTTTTTTGTCGTCATGACATCAAAGTCACGCAAAATGGACAAGTTAATTTCATACACAAAATAAAAGAAAATTCCCAGAAGGTCCAAGCTCAAGCCAGCATAAAAAAGTACCAAAGCGAGAATAGCACCGTAAGTATAATGAGGACTATATCAAATTTGGATTTACATCCATAGACGGTGTTAATGGCAAGCCCGTTCACATGTGCGTTGTATGTATGGAGAAACTGGCAAATAATTGTATGAAACCAGCTTTTTTAGAAGACATTTTGAAGCAAAACATGAAAACTTGTCGACAAAACCAACTGAATTTTTCCAGGCAAAGCTGGACAGTTTAAAACAACAGCATAAGCTGATCATTAAAACAGCCACTGTGGCCATGAATGCCCTGAAGGCTTCTTATTCAGAATCACAGCACATTGCCAAATGCAAAAAGTACCATACAATTGCAGAGTCTTTGATTATTCATGCCACAGTTGATATATGCGTAATATATGTGTAAAAAATAATAAAAAATACAATAACACTGTTAACACTGTTTTCAGGAGAATTTCAGAAATGGCAGATGACATTGAAGCAAAGCTACTTATAGACTTAAAAATGCGCTGCAAGTTGGTGAGTCTGTAGATGTTGCAAGTCAAGCCGAACTGCTGGTTTTTATTCATTATGTTTGGGAGAACATAATCAATGGAGACGTTTTGGGGTGCTTTATCCGGCCAGAAAGAACAGCAGGAGCTGAGACTTTTGACGGAATCAATTGATTCATGACATCAAAAGGACTTAGTTGGGAGAACTGCATCGGCATATGCACCGACAGAGCTAAAGCAAAGACAGACTCAAGGAAGGGATTCATTGCAAGAGATAAGCAGTTGTCACCCGATATTGTGGCAACGCATTGTGTTTTACACAGAGAAGCTGTCACATCTAAAGAACTTTGCCGGGATCTGAATGAAGTGCTTATTTCTGATGTTAAAATTGTCAACAAAATGAGCTGCACAATGAGATTGTTCAGTTTTTATGCGATCAGAATTCGAACTTGGCCACACACTTCAAGGACCCTGCATGGAACACAAAACTTGCATACTTGGCAGATGAACTGAATAAACTTAACCCTAGTATGCAGGGTCCCCATACAAAGATCATGGACCTGTCCGACAAAATCAACGGATTTACAGAAGGTTTGACGCTGAATAGAACGTGTGAGAAATGGAGTAACACGTTTGCTACACAGAGCTGAATGATGGAGAAAGAGTGGACATCTCTCATACAATCTGTTCTTGTTGATGGTTTCAGAAAATACTTTGGTGATGTGGAAAATGACTTGAAAACAGACAAATACTGGATCAGAGATCCATTTACAAATGTCAGTACTACAAACATTCCTCATATTTTAATTGTAACAGAGGAGGACAAGTTGATTGTTATTATCAATGAGTTTTCTGCTTTAGAATTTCCAGAATTGTTGACATGATATAAAATCATTTTGTCAACATATCCAGAGCTTACACAAAAGGCACTAAAGATATTCTTGGCTTTTGCAACTACATACTTGTGTGAGAGTGGGCTCCATTAAAACAAAGCAAAGAGCAAGGCTTGATGTCAAAGATGAGATGAGATGAGGATGTGCCCCCAGGTTTGATGATTTGTGCAAGGCTCACCAAACACACTTGTCACACTGAATGTCTACCAGTGTATATAAATGTTATTTCAATTACAGTTTTACTTTTTTTTAGTAAAGTAAAGAAATTTTACAGGTTTATTAAAATGTAGTGTAAAAAGGTGAAACCTTAAATGCATAATAAGAAAACCCCCATTTGGGAAAATAAAAGATTTCTAAATGATAGTCCAGTGTGAAAAAAAGGTCATGTGTAAAAAAAGTTATTTTACATTATGTTATTTGAATTGTACTTATAGGAATTTTATGTTCAAATGTGTTACACTGTAAAAAGTGAGCATGGGTCTAAGTTGGATTACTGGAACTATTTGAGTCTATTTACTTCGTATTTCTGCTTTCCTAATCGTAACTGATTATTGTACACATTCAACTTGAGCGCATAGAAATTCACAGATGCTCAAATATCTCACTTTCACCCAAAGTATAATTTCCCTTTAAAATGATCTCCGTGTCAGACGTTTTTTTTCTGACGTCATGACGCACGAGCCCGATTTTAACTTCTGTTGCTCAACTGACAACCGCCATTTTTTTCTCTCCGGACTCGGATGAAAAAGGTAGGTTGGAAGTTTATTTTAATTAATATACTCGAAAATTAAACTTTTGGATGTATGTTTTAGTTGTTTATGAGTTTATTGATGTTGTTTGTGAACATGAATACTAACGCAATCGTAATTAACCGAATTTTTGAACGTACGTTTGTGATATAGTGTTACTGAACATGTTCTATGTATACAATATGTTGCATTTACTCGTTTGTTTTATAAAAATGTGTTCAGTTTGGATCTTGGGAGTGTGTGTATAAAATTATTTTTTAAATTGATGCCTCCTTAAGTTAACGTTAACCGTCTGTGCGAGCGAGATATTGGAAATGCGTTGGGCGGGAAGTGCTCGGAGAGCGGGATAAAATGCTCGAATTGGATTTCCTGCAGTAAAGTATTGAGTATGCTTTTATTGTAATGTTTATCTGTTCTTTTATTTGTCTTTGAAAGCGTTAGCTCTGATTTATTCATCGATACACTTTCTCGCCCAGAAATATAATGATGATGAAAGTCATTGGGTTAGGGTGACCATATGCGCAGGTCATACGGTACACGTCCCAGCCATGATTTTAATAATGCCTAAAACATCCAGAGCAGATTGACCAATAACAGTCGTGGGGCTGCGTGTGAGAAGGTGAGATCTAGAGGGAACGATCAAAGTGATGCAAATATGCGTTTGTTCGTTTGATTGACTTGAAGCGTCGCTGCGCACAAATCCAAAAAAAACAAAAACAAAGGGCGCCATAATGCTTCAAGTCAAACGAATGAACAAACACGTGAAAGCGATTAGAAACCATAAGGAGCCGTCTGCTCTGCTCTTTACAGCTCTCATTTATGTTACACAACGATCAACCTGCACAGTGCAAATAGCCAAAACCTGGATATTTTAGGCACTATTAAATCCTGGATAAAATCAGGGAGTTAGCCCATTGATTGATTCCCTGATCAGTGCCCTGACTGAAAAAAGGAAAAATGAAAGTGTTGTCAAGGAGAAAATGGCTCTCACGTTTGCTTACAGATGGCAGGAGGTAGTGAACCAGGAGCTCAGTGTAAGGGATTTCAGGGCGAGGTGGCCTGCGCTTTTCAGACATTACGAGGTTTTGAAAGAAGTTAAAGTTCTAGTTTTACTGGCATTAAAATTATTTGAGTTGATAATACAATTTTGCATGTGCAGTTTGACTGTTGTTGACTTTCAGATCAATGCAGAGTTCCATATGGCTGTTCCACTGGAAGACACTTTTCAGTTAGATGTATACATGAGTCAACTAATCAGAGTAATCCATCCAAAGGAGGAGCAACCCCTGCTGCGATTTTTCACATTTTGGATCAGGTACGTCTGTGTTTTTTACATTAATATCAACTACACAATTTTATTTTAGTCACAGTAACATTTAATTGTTAAATACTTGTTTCATAGCATGGAAATTTTAAATTGTCATCACCACCCAAAAGTGATAGTTCACTCATAAATTAACTCACTATTCTAATTCTATTCTTTAAAAAAAAAAAATCTAACTACCTTTCTAATCTTTTTGTATTCTATTTCCTTTTCATTTATTATGCAATTGTGTGTGTGTGTGTGTAAAGACCTCTAACACTAGCTTGCTCTATTCTTTTTTTATTCTATCTGTTTTCTTTGTATTTATTATATTATTTAAAAGCCCTTGCTACGTGTACTGTGTTAACCTAACTGTGACTTGTTATAGCACTTATATATCATTGCTCTTTTTGTTGTTTTTGATTGCTTCCACTGTCCTCATCTGTAAGTCGCTTTGGATAAAAGCGTCTGCTAAATGAATAAATGTAAATAAAATAAACAAAGTCTGTTAATTTACCATCCAAGATGTAGGTGACTTTTGTTCTGCAGTAGAACAGTAAAGAAGTTTTTTTTTTATTTTTTATCTGAAACTGTGATTTATTTAATAAGTCAAAAAATTAAGTCAAAAATAATTAAAAAAAAAAATAGTAAAACATACAGGCAAAACAAAATTAATACCTGTGGGTCCTGACAATTTATGGAGGTTTTATGAAGCGAAACCATTGACTTACATTATATAAATCACAGAGGACTATGGTTTCAGGAAAAAAAACTGCTATACTGAAGAAAAAGTCACCTACATAAATCTTGGATGGCCTGTAAATTAACAGCAAATTAGAATGTTTGGGTGAAGTACTGTGTCCCTTTAATCAAGAATGATTAAATATAATAGGGTGTAAAACTAATTGTTATCGATTGCTTTATCACAGACTGAAAACATTCACGTGAAAAGAGAGTGTATCCTGAAGGCCCTCATTGTTTCCTGGGGGGAAATCCTCAAGGAGTACCTTGTGAGTTGAAAGTCCGCATATTCTATTTTGATTTTTCAAAAAGTACAAAATGTGTTTTGTAGTTATGAATGAAAAATGTAAAAATAATAATAATAATGTACACTACTTTAGGAGAACCAGCAGATGATTGTGGTGTATGTTATTCGGAAGCAGGAGGGAGAACATCATGAACCACAGGCTGACATAGGTGTCGTCATCAAGGGTGTTAAAGTTCTGAATCACATCAGCTTGTGCCTTGCTTCTCGGGATGATATACATCATCAGTCTGGCTTATCCAAAACCACTTCAGTTTACATTCGAGGTATTCCAGAAAGTTCTCTTGCAGCTCGATCAGCACGAGATGACACCAAAAGTTCAAAAGTCTTTTCAGGAGACTACAGTGAACTTGCAGTAATGTTTGAATTTTCATGTGTTTGAAAGAATGTCTCTGTTTCAGTTGAACGGTTCATGTGTTCTTACTGTAAGACTATCTATTTGTTCAGTCATATGTCTAGTGTGTAGTTGTTCGAATCTGTAGTCGATTGGTTCCTTTTACATTGGTGAAAGGGTAATTACCTATAACTCTAAGCTGTCAAAAACATTTTCCATGAGCTGTTTAAGGTTTTATATATATATATATATATAAACATGGCTCAGTTTAGCGCATTACCTGTAAGCTGTTCTAAAGCACTTATAAATGCACTTATGTGGTTCTATTTTAAGAATATTAAAGGGATAGTTCACCCAAAAATGGTTCAAGTTGTTCCAAACCTGTATGAGTTTCTTTCTTCTGGTGAACACATAAGATGTTTTCTTTTCCTGCTGGAAGTTGATGGGTACGGTTAACTGTCTGGTTACCAACATTTTTCAACACATCATCTTATGTGTTCAGCAGAAGAAAGAAACTCATACAGGTTTGGAACAACTTGAACCATTTGTGAGTGAACTATCCCTTTAATTGTTTTTAGATGGCTCATTTAAGGGCATAACCACTTTTTATATTTATTTTTATAAAAATATGCAGTGCTAAGACAACGGTTATGGATGTAAAGTGTGGCAGTAAATGAAATCTCATTGGCACAACAAATATGAACAGTTTGTAATGATTTCTGAAAGTTTGTAATATGGAAAACACTGTTAGCGTATAAATGAATTAATGGTAATAAATATCTCTAAAGCAATTTGAGTCTTGTGTGACTGACCTTGTGAAATTAAGTTGAGAAAATATAATTATTTAAGTTGAGGAAACAATTTTTTTAGGTGTTACCAATTGAAGTATTTTTAAGTTGATCTAACTGTAGTAAAAAATTAATATATTTAAGTTGGCATTCAGTGAAATTAAGTTAGACTACTGTAAATAATAGGATTGAATGAACTCAAATAATATAAGTGTGATTAACCTAGTGAAATGAAGTTGATAAAATGTTGTAATGTTGAGAAAACTTAATTTCTTTAGGTGTTACCAATTGAAGTAATTTTTTTTAAGTTGATCCAACTGTTCACTTTTTACAGTGTACATCAGGGGTCATCAACTATATTTGTCAAAGGGCCAGAATTTTTCTCTGCAGACACTGTGAGGGCCAGATACTCGTAATATAAAATAAAATTCGAATTGTATCCTAATGTTATTATTTGATATACTAATTCTAATTCCAAATTTGTTATTTTTTATAGGTTACCTGTACTGCAGCAAGCCACCAGGCGGCGATAGCGATATTTTAGGCTTCATATTTGTGAGGCTGTCAAGCTGTCCATCACTGGCACATGCAGGTCGTAGTTTGTGGAGAACACTAAAATAAAGGCCGTCTGAATATATTTGAATTAAAAATGGCACTCTTAAAGAGCCTTAAGCAAGAAGTTGATTCAGAGAACCGTCGTTTTTATGAAGAATGGACTGATAAGTACGTATTCATAGTGCCTACTGTTAGAAATGCTGTACCTGTGTACCTCATTTGCTTTTTTTTCCGTTAGATTTCAAAATAAATGAATGGAACGGACCCGAATATTCGAAAATTTGACATTCGAACAATCATGTGTTTTTTTTTTTGTTTGTTTTTTTTGCACACCTGAAATCCCCCGCGAAACGGTTCTCATCCCCCCTCATTCCCGGCGACACACTGGCTGCGTGAGCGTCTAAGCTGCATGGCGTGTCCGTTTTTATTTCAGCTCCCATATTTAAAAGGTTGGAGTTTGCACACTGAGACGCATCTCGGGCGCGCTCGAGCCACGTGGGAAACGGTGCATGCTTGAAATAGAACCGACGCGTGTTCCAGCAACGGGAGTGTTCTCTGGCTAGAGCGCAGAACAGCGGAGTTTGTATGGACCGAAGTGCATGTCTGAGCTTGTGTTTTGTTGCTTTGACATTGTGGAAAATAGAATAGAAACAAAATGTATTAGCATTTTTACCTGTTATTATCAATCTAAATTAATCTCGTTTTTAATTTAACTTTTAATTTAAATTTTGTTTTTCTTTATTTACATTTAGTTTTTTCTTTATTTAAATTTCGTTTTTTCTTTATTTAAATTTCAATTTCTTTATTTAAATTGCGTTTTATCTTTATTTAAATTTCTTTTTTTATTTAAATTTCGTTTTTTCTTTATTTAAATTTCGTTTTTTCTTTATTTAAATTTAGTTTTTATTTTTATTTAAATTTCGTTTTTTTTCTTTATTTAAATTTCATTTTTTCTTTATTTAAATTTTAGTTTATTTATCTAAAATTCGTTTTTTCTTTATTTAAATTTCGTTTTTATTTATTTATATTTCGTTTTTCTTTATTTAAATCTACCCTTACTGTGCCAATTTGTTAGTCAGAAAAATATTAGACTAACTTAAAAGTATTGCTTAATTTAGTGCTAAAAATTTATTGCTTAAAAGTATTGCGTTTAGTGCAGTGTCCGTTCTTGGAGCATAAGCCCTGCCTGCGTGAGGTGCGCCGCTTCCCGCTCGCGCTGTTCTTACTGTAGTTTACTAAAAGTTAAATTAAAAACGAGATTAATTTAGATTGATAATAACAGGTAAAAATGCTAATACATTTTGTTTCTATTGATGTTCATTACTACCGAAGCTTCGAAGCTCAAAAAATAGTATTCGGACCAGCCCTAAACCTTTTCCTCTTACAAGGCTATTCCTGAATTCAGTATTATTCTGGGGGCCGGATGGAAATCTCTGGCGGGCTGGATTTGGTCCCGCGGGCCGCCAGTTGACGTTGCATGGTGTACATGAACGACATGAGGGTGAGTTATTAATGACATAATTTTATCCCTTTAAGTAATGACAATTGAGATGTTATGTCAAATATTTGTACTTTAAGTATTTAAATGTTAAAAACAACACTGTAACGGCAGACATATAATTATATCATAGGCTGTAGTCATATGTGCTATATCACAACTGTTGCAAATTTTATAACCGCCCTGACAATCTCAAATTCTCACCACATTCATAAAAAAAACAAAGGATTGAGTAACAACCACTGATCTATAATATAGTCATATAGTTATATATAGATCAGTGGTAACAACGCAGATTCTACTCGTGTTTGGCATTTTGTATCACATCAATGCGTTTAACTATCCTACAGATGGCGCTGCAAGCTCGTACAGCGTCCTCGGGAGCATTCCGTCCATTATGTTTTAGAAAACAATATTTTGGTAGTTTATTTAAGAAAATAGCTTAAGGCCATTTGCACGGTTTCAATTATCACGCAGTAACCAACCGGACCATTGTTATATATTTTGCTGTCAAGCTAAAAATAAACTCATAACTAGCAGGAATAAACCGTACATAATCACAGATCACCTCAATTACACACATATAACATTTTATATATAAATATATATATATATATGTATCTTTATCCCTTCCACACATATAAACGCCTGAATTCTCAAAACAAAAACTATCAAAATCAGATCGTGAAATAGCAGATTTGACATCAGTTAAAATCTAACAACTAGCCTTAGCAGTTCTTTTATCTCCTAATAACACTTTTAATACTTAATATAGCAAACTCGTTGCAATTTACAATTTAGCAAGAGAAAACCACATACCTCAACAACCTATGAAGCATCAATAATAATAAGTAAAATAACTTACTTGAAAATGAGCCGTAAAATTTCAGAAGTATCTCCAGTTGTGTCATTCTGAATTTGCTGAAAGCAAAAAGGGACATAAAACTAACAGTAATAGACATTTAACCCATGGTAAGGAGCGTCTTTTAAAATTTAAAATTAAGCCAATGAGACACGCCATAAAAAAGAAGGCGGGACATGATGAGAATTCTGGATCTTTTTAGGGAACCGGACCATTTAGCTCTGCTCAATAATAGGATCCGACTCTTTCATCACTCCGAAGGGGATCATTACCACCTCTAGCTTTTTTAAATTAAATTAATTGGCCAAGGATTAATGTGCATATTTCACTGTAATATAATATTAAACCTGAATTCTTTTTACATGTTAATAAAAAAAAAAGCTAATGTAAAATCGAACACCATGTACATGTGTTTTGAATATTATATTTACGGTATATTGAACTATACAAAGTAAATGCCTTATGTTGTCTATTTTATTAAAATGCATCCAAATGCTAGTTCATTTTCATTTTACTCGTCTTCTTTTTTTTAACTGATATTTAGAGTGATCACTGACTATGATAATGTATATATAGTGTCCCGCTGGACTAATGTTAGATGCGAAACATTATCATACAGTCAGTAATTACCCTGCAGTTCAGAAAATAAGACGATTAAGATGCAAACAAAGTACCATTTTAATAAAGATGCATTTTAATAAAATAGACAACATAAGGCAGAAGATAAAATTATCATTTCGAGCAATCTTTAAACTTAATACTGTATTGCGACCATTGTGGCAAATCGAGAACAGCGGGGTAATGTCCTCACACGTAATCGCAAGCATATTCAATTAATACACAAAGAATAAAAACGACTCTCAAATGGGTAAACTCTCACCTCTCACTTAAGGAACAAACCATAATTTTTTCGTTGTTGAATGGTACCACCCACGTTTCAACGGGAAGTACAAAAATCTGACAGGGTAGGATAAAATGTCAGGACACCGGCTCAAATCTGCCTCACGAACGACATATCATCGTTGGTTGCAATGCAATTTTCCATTGCCAACCAAGTTGCTAATAGGTTACAAAGACAAGACAAGAAGCATGAGAACCTGCGTTGAATGACTATGGAAAGAATTCGCTACGTTTCAAAAGTGTACTGTTTTTTTTATACAATCGCCTCAATAGAAAACTGTTTTCATCAACTTACAACATGCCTTTTATCTAGGATACAAAACCTTAAAGAAACATTCCGCATACATTTCAAGTGAAGTGTTTGATATGATCATCTCATCGATACTCCAGAGATCTTCATTTAATACATAATATTTGATAATAATTTTTTGATAATAGTATTGCAAAGAAAGTCTATGTTTCCTTTACAAAGAAATCCATCTCTTATTTAAAATATGCTACATGTTGTGCAAAAAATCTTTACCCCTAATTCTACACACTAACTCAAACAAAACCAATAACTACAAGACACGTACCAATTAAAATTATCTTTATTTTGTTTGATATATTTATTAATTAATGTCCATTACCCTCATCCCCATCCTTCAAATTTTAATTTTCATCAATGGCTTCTTCAGTGATGTTCAGAGGTTCAGTTTGTGTTGCAGCCTCATTCACATCTGCACACATATACAAAAACAAATTAAGTATCTTTTCTTTCACACTAGTTTTCTAATCATGTAACATAAACTTACAGGTATATAACAACATATCTACAATCTATGCACCAAGTGCCCACATTTTTTTTATAATCAGTAATCTGAATTCTCACATAATTAATGTTCAACTGCAATTTGCTATACTATACACAGTTCTTCTTTCTATTCTTCTTCTTAAACTGTGATGCAATAACATAACACATTACATGATTAACCTTTAATTTTGTATCTTACTTTGTAAACTAATAGTGTGACCTCAAAACTCACGGTTACTGTAATACTTATACGAAGTCTAACCCACTGACTGTATAAATGACTGGACTGCTCAACTGCAATCAGGCTGTAAGGTCAGCAGAACTGACTTAGAAGACACTCACCACTGATACAAGGCATCACTAACACGTCAAAACCTTGACCTAAAATGACTCAATTTACAGCATATTCATATTTTACATTAACTCAAAAGAATGATTGTGAATACTTTTAAATATCAATATGACAGCATAGTGGCATTACTTTTTATGCATAGTAATCAATCTCTATTATAGATCAGTGGTTTGACCACTGCTTTGTTGACTGTATTCCAGCCAAAAAAAACAAAACCACACAAATTACATTTACATAGTATGCAAATATTGCACAATTACACCAAGACAGTCATATATCTTTGACAACAAAACTAAATACTTAACATCACGTGCCCAGCTCAAAGCTGCCTGGACAACCTCAAGCTGCTGAAGAGCATGTTGCAATCTGCTCTTTGTGTTATGGAGCTCTTTTTTTTTAAAAAAAGCTAATTTTTGCTCTGCAACACGATTAAGGCGCACCTGGCGAACTAAAAGCTCCATAGCCCTCTTATTAACCAGCAAAGTTTGAGTGTAAACCTCCTGGCGAGACATCGCGGTATCCAGACATGCATACTGCAAATACAAACAAAAATCAAAATATGAACAAAACATTAATGCACACTTTAGAAACTTGACTATTTAGATAAATACCTCCAACTACTAACTAGCAGATGAGTTTCAGCTATACACATGTGATTGACATAAATCCTAAATAAATATCCTAATTTATTAATATTTTAAAATAAATATTAAACACATTAAATCTGTATTTTGAGTGGCATGTGCCACTGAATGTTTTGTAATACCAGTGCTACTGTACAGTATTTATTTTTATTTATTTAATTTTATTTAATAGGGACATGTGTGAACAATAAACCTGTACCACACTACAACATTTATAGCCAAGGCTAATTTGCAATGTCCGTCCCTAGAAGGGCTTTTCACATACATACAAAAAGTACAAAAAAAAAACAATTCACTTGCCTACAACTACTGTTCACCTCATCCCACGCCATATTAGTCCAATTAATTTCTTTGAACTCATTGTCCAATTTGGGAACATCATTTTTAGGAATTATTAGTGAGTTGTAGTTAGGCTTTTTGAGTTTTACAAAGCGTTTATTAGATAATTTTCTCACCATCAGGGTCATATTATGATCTGACATTCCAGTCAAAAAGTTATAAGATTTCAGAATTCGTTCTTTTTTGTTTGTAAAAATTAAATCGATTTGCGTCTTACTGGATTTTGTTATTCTTGTAGCCCCTTTCACATGCTGCGTAAAATCAAATTTGGTCATTAACATTTTTAATTTTCTCTTTTTACTTTTGTTAAACCAGTCAATGTTAAAATCGCCCAAGACAATAATTTCGGATTTATGTGATATTACTTTCAACAGTTTCTCTAATTCATTACAAAATTGCTCATCATTAGTGGATGGCGGGTTATACAACAGCAGAATAAGAAAATGCATTCTGGGAGAGAGAGAAATGTCAACACATAGGTATTCTATTTGGACATCAGTCAATTGTTACTTCTATACATTTCAAAGAGTTGCGCACATAGATTAGGACGCCTTCACCTTTCTTCGTCTTTCTATCTTTTCGAAAACAACTATAACCAGGAACATCCAAAAAACTAGTATTCATAAGCCAGGTTTCAGTAAGGCCTAAGAGATGTAGATTTGAACCTGTTAGCAGTGTCTTTATCTCATCAAGTTTTGGTAATAAACTGCGTATGTTTAAGTGCGCACCAAAGATTCCCTTTGACTTTTGATCCCTGTCCCATATAATTTTTGCACCACTAACTGTAGAGATAATATGTTGCAATGGATATGAGTGATTACTCACAGTTTGTCTGTCCAGTGAGGCTTTATGTCGAATTAAATATTCAGCTGCATCAGTAGTATTAGTTCCTTTTGCTGCTTTATTTTGCCCAGTAGTTTTCCTTCCGCGTGGCCTAGGTTGCATGCCCAGCGTGGATTGGTCCGAGATAGTCCACTCCGTTGTCCGATTCTGTGTAGCCAGCACATGTTCTACTTTGGTTCCTCGATGTAACGCCACGCCCGATGTTCTCCAGCGGTGAGCCCCCCGTCTCACCTGGCGTATCCCCGCCTGCCACACATTCACCGGTCCTCTGCGCTGGATCCGTTGACATCAGCGGTGAGCCCCACATCTCAGCTGTCGTCGTGTCCCCATCTGCCATGCCCGCTCCAATCCTCCGCGTCGGGTCCACTGACAGCAGCTCCGAGAGCGGTTCTGGTGCCACAGCAAGGCTTGTGATGGTAGTTTGTGGAGTTATTCCATTCCCCAGCAGTGTCACTCCCAGCGCCTCCGTTGTAATGGCAGGCTCCAGTCCTGCCGCCAGTGGGCCGTGACTGCGCGTAACAGGCCCGGGGTTTAGGTGTACGTCCCCCGCCAGAAGCAAAAGCATCAGGTAAAGTCTGATTTTTGACCATATGTATTTAAATCCTTCTGTGTGGGCCTTAATGGTAACTTTAGTTGTTCCTTGTGTTTTGACCAAACCATTGTGAAGAATTGCAGATATTACACAATGTCCATATTCAGTCTTTAAAAACTTGCATGAGATCATACTCAGTGGGCGCGCAAGCACATATCTTCGTATAATTTCTGTATAAAACAATGGGAGAATCAGGAGTCCAAAACAAAACGCATAAAGAGCCAGTGATTCTAAAGGCTCAGCGTGATCCTTTGATGTGTGCCGCCTTTGTTTATCTTGACAGCGGCGACTCCAGAATCTTTCTTTACGCTTAGGTGGCTGCTTGATATTCCATTTGTCGCACGTTTTTGCAGCATTAAAGATGTTACAGTAGTGGAGCAGTATATCCAGCATGGAGTCCAACAAACCGTGCAGATACCTAGTTTTTATTCCATTACTACCAACTGCCTTCGCATGAGACGCCGCCACCTCCGCCATCATAAGTGTTGCCCCAAACTGCATATTCTAGGAAACACGCTAAATATATCTACAACCCGAATTCCGGAAAAGTTGGGACGTTTTTTAAATTTTAATAAAATGAAAACTAAAAGACTTTCAAATCACATGTGCCAATATTTTATTCACAATAGAACATAGATAACATAGCAAATGTTTAAACTGAGAAAGTTTACAATTTTATGCACAAAATGAGCTCATTTCAATTTTTATTTCTGCTACAGGTCTCAAAATAGTTGGGACGGGGCATGTTTACCATGGTGTAGCATCTCCTTTTCTTTTCAAAACAGTTTGAAGACGTCTGGGCATTGAGGCTATGAGTTGCTGGAGTTTTGCTGTTGGAATTTGGTCCCATTCTTGCCTTATATAGATTTCCAGCTGCTGAAGAGTTTGTGGTCGTCTTTGACGTATTTTTCGTTTAATGATGCGCCAAATGTTCTCTATAGGTGAAAGATCTGGACTGCAGGCAGGCCAGGTTAGCACCTGGACTCTTCTACGACGAAGCCATGCTGTTGTTATAGCTGCAGTATGTGTTTTTGCATTGTCCTGCTGAAATAAACAAGGCCTTCCCTGAAATAGACGTTGTTTGGAGGGAAGCATATGTTGCTCTAAAAACTTTATATACCTTTCAGCATTCACAGAGCCTTCCAAAACATGCAAGCTGCCCATACCATATGCACTTATGCACCCCCATACCATCAGAGATGCTGGCTTTTGAACTGAACGCTGATAACATGCTGGAAGGTCTCCCTCCTCTTTAGCCCGGAGGACACGGCGTCCGTGATTTCCAACAAGAATGTCAAATTTGGAGTCGTCTGACCATAAAACACTATTCCACTTTGAAATAGTCCATTTTAAATGAGCCTTGGCCCACAGGACACGACGGCGCTTCTGGACCATGTTCACATATGGCTTCCTTTTTGCATGATAGAGCTTTAGTTGGCATCTGCTGATGGCACGGCGGATTGTGTTTACCGACAGTGGTTTCTGAAAGTATTCCTGGGCCCATTTAGTAATGTCATTGACACAATCATGCCGATGAGTGATGCAGTGTCGTCTGAGAGCCCGAAGACCACGGGCATCCAATAAAGGTCTCCGGCCTTGTCCCTTATGCACAGAGATTTCTCCAGTTTCTCTGAATCTTTTGATGATGTTATGCACTGTAGATGATGACATTTGCAAAGCCTTTGCAATTTGACGTTGAGGAACATTGTTTTTAAAGTTTTCCACAATTTTTTTACGCAGTCTTTCACAGATTGGAGAGCCTCTGCCCATCTTTACTTCTGAGAGACTCTGCTTCTCTAAGACAAAGCTTTTATAGCTAATCATGTTACAGACCTGATATCAATTAACTTAATTAATCACTAGATGTTCTCCCAGCTGAATCTTTTCAAAACTGCTTGCTTTTTTAGCCATTTGTTGCCCCCGTGCCAACTTTTTTGAGACCTGTAGCAGGCATTAAATTTTAAATGAGCTAATTAAGTGGATAAAAGTGTAAAATTTCTCAGTTTAAACATTTGCTACGTTATCTATGTTCTATTGTGAATAAAATATTGGCTCATGTGATTTGAAATTCCTTTAGTTTTCATTTTATTAAAATTAAAAAAACGTCCCAACTTTTCCGGAATTCGGGTTGTAGAATAAATCACTAAGAATGCCGCACTTACAGTCGCACCTGTAAACCTTAATTTTTGCATGATTTTTCATGATGTTGCATGCATGCTTGTATGTCAGTAAGCTGACCAATTTGCAGGATATATGACGTCAGAGCTCGTAACTAAGAGTACATCGATCTAGTACGAGTTCACGGGTGGGAAGTCACATATTCGACTGCCGTTCCAGTGCACTTTCACGGGTAGAAGATTGGAAAAACACGGGTCACAGGTTACCTGGAACACGGCGTAAATGTATAAAGCCTACAAGCACTATGGCATCTTTTGCAAAACTACATGTTTTTGTGTTTGCAGTATTGATTTATATCAGTGTTAACAATTAAAAATAGATTTTTTTTTTCTGACGTTGACACATAATTATATGAATTCTTAAATTACATTAATTACCATATTTATTACTTACGGTTGACAACTGGAAATCATGCCGCACAGCCTCCACCTCCTCGTCATATATTCCACTTAACTTGCTTGGTGAAAAATCAGCCATTATCTAACAAATAGCACGGTACTACTCAGTTAATCAACTATAAACAATATTCACACATATATTTAATCCATTATATAAAACAAATCATACTTATTTTAGGGGAAACTTTAAACACGGTAATACCAACATGCTTACCTTGTCAACCCAACCTCTGATCCGATCTGACTAAGTCTAGAAAACCCTGTGTAATAAGAAATAAATCCCGCGTCATTCTGGCAGGAAACAGTTGTTTAAATTTGAAAAAAAAAATAAAAATACTTCCTGTACCTGTTAGCCTAGATTTTTTAATTAATTGATTTAACCGACATATAAATTGTTATCTTAAATAAAAATACATGCTGTTAAAAATCATTGTTGAAGGGTTTAGTTACATCTACTATACAAATAAAAACAGCAAAACAACATTAAACTGTAGAGAAATATGAGCATATGTTACAAAGCATAACATTTCAGAATAATCACTTTAACATTTATGTTGTCATTATGTTTTCTTGCACTGTAAAGCTTGATATACTATAACTACAAAAAGTTGGAACTGATTACATCGAAATATTTAAGTTATATTAACTCAATTAACTCAATTGTAGAGTTTACAAGTTACTATAACATTACCCATCAACTTAATAAAAAAGTTTGTTTTTGGGTTCACAGAACCAATTACAATTAAATAAACATTACATTTGTTACACTACAATTAATTAACTCATTCTGAAATAAAAAGGGATAAACAATTTAAAAGTAAATTACTCTTTTATTAAGTGACCACGATCCATTGACAAAACAACAACATTAAATTGTTTGTAAAATGAAAAAAAAAAAAAAAATTCTCCAAAACATTATTCAAAAACATTAAATATATTCGCCTTGAAAAATGACCTTAGATAATAACTTTCACTTTAAGAAATAGACAATATTGATATCTGGATATCACCCAGTTGTAAATCCTTCCCTAAAATAGAGACATTTCCAAAAATCTGATTTAACAGTAACTTTAGAAATAAAAGTTATTCTAGTACAGAATATAAGAGAAAGATTTCAAAATAGAGCAATATATTTTTTTTAACTGTCATTTCTATGAGTGGATGAACACACAATACTGTATATGGGACTTATACCATTCCAGGTAATCAACTGATAAAATGTTCTGCTAATTAAATACTGGACAAATACTGTTTAAAAAAACACAATGCACTAAAAGTGACAGAAGTGAAACTTTAAATTAAATGTCAAATAAAAGAGTACCTGTGTAAGCTTTGTTAAAACACTGAGGAAATTTTACTGACAAAATTTCATTTTTAAAACTCAACACTCTCAGTATCAGTTGCCCATCCTCCAGACTCCTCAAGTCTTTCTTGGTAAAGTCAAATGTATTGTCCAACTCTTTTGGGGAACTTGGATTCAAGGAGTACGTTATTCCAAAAACCATAACAAATGCATGAGCCAATGTAGGGAAATCATTAACTAGCCTATATGTTACCCAAAGTGCAACTTCAGCAATCTCTGAGCAGAAGAAAGTTGGCAACTATTGAACTGTCATTAACAGAGAGAAAACGAAGTCATAAGCATCTATCACATTGTTCTACCTGAAAACAAAATAGGAGTAATGTTACTCTAAACTTCCAATGACTGACATCTAAAATCAATTATATCCCATAAAATTAACTACATTTATAATTCATATATTCAATTCCTGAAAACAGCTGAATGACATCTGAATACAAAGTGAGATTGTTGATTACTGAACACTGTATGAAAAGGTGCGTTTCCGGCAGTTTCTCTCTATGTGCTCTGGCGTTTCTGATTTCTGAACACTGTCAGAAACGGACTGTTTTGTGTGCGGCAGTTTTCCATTCTGCTCACGTACTGTACATACGCAATTAGGTCCCATACACGGGCGGAAATGTTTACTCACCCACTGGTAAATCCACATACACCCCTGTCCATGACAACAATCTCCATAAAATCCAGGTAGTTATATTTCCGTAAACGAACACTCGTGTCTCAGTAAGCGTCTATAAATCACTGCACGCGTAATATGTTTTAAATGCTATTCAAAACTTCTTTATATACAAAAATGCAATATATGTGCTAATAAAAACACAAGGCATCAACAATTTTATTTTTTATTTTTCAGCAAATGCAAAACTACAGACATTTAACAGGACTGTAAATATTATTAAACAAATTTGGCAATACTGCAACATCATTTGGATTGAAAAAATATTTTAAATATTTTACAAACACAGACACTTCAGGTAAATCACTAAACTGAATAAAAAATAAAATAATTTTGAAAAAAAAATACTAATAAAAAAACAAACAATAATGAATACACTTACAATGTGTACACTTACAATGGACACTTCAAGGACAGTGATTACTGCTCTCTCAAACACACACACATATTCTACAACTCTAATGGCACCATCAGGACCATGCCATGTTTTTCTTTTCCATTTAATTCTGCCTTTCAGAAGATACTTTTATGCTCATAAGTTTACATACCCCAGCACAAAGATGAGCAGACTCGGTCCTGGAGGGCTGCTGCCCTGCAGAGTTCTGCTCCAACCCTGATCAAACTCACTTGTAGCCTTCTAGTAATCCTGAAGACCTTGATTAGCTTCAGTTCTGTTTAAATAGGGCTGGAGTGAAACTCTACAGGACAGTCGCCCTCCAGGACTGAGTTTGCCCATCTGTGCCCTCGCAGAATATGCACTCATTTTATCAAAATATGATGGATCATAATGTATGCAATTCATTTTTAGTACCATCATGAATAAGCAATTTTACATAATATTTACATTTACTGATTTTATAAAAATATAATTTATTTAAAAAAAAAACAAAAGTCAACATACACTGGATGACCTACATCTGTTTTTGTTTTGGGATAGTTTTTTATGAGTCCAGAGCAGTTCAACTGCCTTCTGTTCTTTAGAAAAATCCCCCAAGTGTTACGATCGGAACCCAGGGAAACACAGGAGACAAGAGATCCAAACGCAGTGTGGTATTTATTGGGTAATCCAAATCAGAATCCAACAAGCAGGGGTCAAAACCAGAAATCAATCCAAACAAACAAACAATAGGGATAGGAACTGGAACTGGAACAGGAAACTCGGAAGACGAGGAAACTTGGTGACGGAATGAAAGGACTCCATGAAGACAAACAGAAAAAGACCGGTTAATATAGGCAGGGTAATGAGTATCAAGTGAAAACACCTGAGTGCAATTAACAGGAGTGAAATTACTGTGAAAAAGGGACAAGGCTTTGTGGGAATTGTAGTGCCTACGGTGAGGTGCCTATGGGGAAGTGAGACCACTAGTGGAGACTCAGGGAAACAGAGACCAGACAGCATGACATTACCCCCTCCTCCACGAAACAGCTACCAGATGCTTCATGTAGGTTGTCTACAAACCGGAAGGTTGGTGGTTCAATCCCCGGCTCCACTTGACCAAGTGTCGAGGTGTCCTTGAGCAAGACACCTAACCCCTAACCCCGACGAGCTGGATGGCGCCTTGAATGGCTGACACTGCAGTCGGTGTGTGAATGAGTGTGTGAATGGGTGAATGTGAGGCAAATTGTAAAGCGCTTTGGATGGCCATGTGGTCTGTTGAAAGCGCTATATAAATGCAGTCCATTTACGGAGGGAGGTGGAGCGGCTGAGGACCAGGGGGAGGGACGGCGGGCCAGGTAAAATGGGCAAACAGAGACAAGAAGTGCAAAAAACAAAAACAAGGAGCCCAGGAGGGAGGTGGATCGGCGGAGGATCAGGGGGAGGGACGGAGGGCCAGGTCCATAGAGGGAAACAGAGAGAAAACCAAAAACAAGGAACCCAGGAGGGAGGTGGACCGGCAGAGGATCAGGGGGAGGGACGGAGGGCCAGGTCCATAGAGGGAAACAGAGAGAAAACCAAAAACAAGGAACCCAGGAGGGAGGTGGACCGGTGGAGGATCAGGGGGAGGGACGGAGGGCCAGGTCCATAGAGGGAAACAGAGAGAAAACAAAAAACAAGGAACCCAGGAGGGAGGTGGACCGGTGGAGGATCAGGGGGAGGGACGGAGGGCCAGGTCCATAGAGGGAAACAGAGAGAAAACAAAAAACAAGGAACCCAGGAGGGAGGTGGACCGGCGGAGGATCAGGGGGAGGGACGGAGGGTCAGGTCCATAGAGGGAAACAGAGAGAAAACCAAAAACAAGGAACCCAGGAGGGAGGTGGAGCGGCTGAGGACCAGGGGGAGGGACGGCGGGCCAGGTAAAATGGGCAAACAGAGACAAGAAGTGCAAAAAACAAAAACAAGGAGCCCAGGAGGGAGGTGGATCGGCGGAGGATCAGGGGGAGGGACGGAGGGCCAGGTCCATAGAGGGAAACAGAGAGAAAACCAAAAACAAGGAACCCAGGAGGGAGGTGGACCGGCAGAGGATCAGGGGGAGGGACGGAGGGCCAGGTCCATAGAGGGAAACAGAGAGAAAACCAAAAACAAGGAACCCAGGAGGGAGGTGGACCGGTGGAGGATCAGGGGGAGGGACGGAGGGCCAGGTCCATAGAGGGAAACAGAGAGAAAACAAAAAACAAGGAACCCAGGAGGGAGGTGGACCGGTGGAGGATCAGGGGGAGGGACGGAGGGACAGGTCCAGAGAGATGAACAGCAAAAAACAAAACAACAACAAAACACAAGTCCAGGAAGGAACATAACGTTCAGTGGCCCAGGGCCGAACTGACAGGGCAGGAATCCAGAGAGGAGCCAGGTGGAATTGGAGCCATGCGGTCGAGACAGAAGCCCACCAGGGCGGCGCAGAAGACCACCACATCCGTGCAGTCGAGACAGAAGACCACCCGGGCGGCGCAGAAGACCACCACATCCGTGCGGTCGAGACAGAAGCCCACCAGGGCGGCGCAGAAGACCACCACATCCGTGCGGTCGAGACAGAAGCCCACCCGGGCGGCGCAGAAGACCCCCACAGTCTGACAATGCCTAATAATTTTGAGATCTATCTTTTCACTTTGAGGAAAAATGAAGGACTCATACACAATGTTATAAAAGGTGAACACATTGTTCAATGATGCTCCAGAAGGAAATACAATGCATTAAGAGTTGGGGGTGTTCATTTTGAACAAGATGATGAAGTAAATTTTTCTTATTTTGTTTAAAGATCATATCTGTTCATTTAATACTGCCCTTCAGAAGCTACATACTTTAACACTGATTTTCAGAAAAAAAATAATTTTCCCTAATCATCCAATTCAAGTAGTTCACACCCTGTTCACACCCTCTCTTAATAAATTGAGCTGCTTTCCTGAAAAACAATAAATGCGTTTACCTTTTGAAATAGTTGTGTAAGGGTCCCTCAATTATGCTCAGTTTTTAAAAATATATATATATATATATCTGAAATCATCCATTCATTGCTGAAAAGGGTTCAAAATGCAAAAGATGCTGGAAAATCTAAGAAAGAGAAGGATCTGGAAGATCATTTAAACTATTCAGGACAAAGGACTCATGGAACACTATCCCAAAACGAAAAACTAATTATTTTTATTTACTCAGCTATAACTCTGACTAGCAGACTAAATGCAATTAAATTATATTTAATTTCAGTGAAATATCAATACCCCTATCATCCTCTGCCATGTTCTTTCTATTTATCATGTAGAAACTGTCACCGGTGGTTCGAAGGGTTCATATTTTCAATATAATAAAACACAATTTCTATAAATACATTGTACAGTTTTCATTGTTTAAACAAGTTAGAATGATGAAACATAACATGATAATACAAATGTAATGAAAACAGTTATTTTGTTAGTTGAACTATACAGCAATTTACAATGTCACATATGTATATATACTAGACAGAATACGCATATTTGGCCTGCTGTGATCTGGGAATGGAGGTGAGAAAAGCGGTGATATATAGACTTCCTCCGATGCTAATTGGTTTTATTATATGAAAATGTTTCTCCTAAACTTTGTTGAAATAAACTTCATTAATAATTGGTAAAAAAGTTACTGATTTAGTAACTGAATAAAAGGTAACTTTAGTAATACAAGGGTATTCAAAAACAGTGTTCAAGTTACTTGATGACTTTAAAGACTCTTTAAAGACCAGCAGTTTTCCAGAAGAATGTCAACATTTGCTATCTGACCTTAAAACATTATATATATATATATATATATATATATATATATATATATATATATATATATATATATATATGTATATAAACATTAAAACATATACATTAAATTACATCATAATAAAACAACACATTGTAGATTTCTAAAAATGTAAATTAGAACTAACATGAACAAAACAAATGAAATTTACACTGCACTTTGAATATTATGATATATTAACAAATGAAGACACACCATTTCTCCTCCAAGGCCGTCTCCGGTGGATCAGAAGTCAGCTGCAGTGTTTGGAGACTCTGAAATCAGACGAGCAGATTGTGTCGTTAGGAAATATGTTACCAACTAAAGCACGCTAGCTAAACTTACATTAATTAATAAACATGTATATTGTACTGAAAGCTAACTTTTAAAAAATGTAATGTTACCAGTTAAAAAAGTGACGTGACATACAGCCAAGTATGGTGACTTATACTCAGAATTCGTGCTCTGCATTTAACTCATCCAAAATGCGCACACACACAGCAGTGAACACACACACACACACACACACACACACACACACACAAACACTCTCACACATACGTGTTTAGCTATCCTTGTGAGGACCATGACCACATAGCATGTTGTGAGGACCCTGGTTTCTGCTGACACTATAAGGCTGAAAAAAAAATTGTTTGACCACTAGAGGGGTGTATACAGCCACACTATCAGCTCAGATGCTCTCACACACGACACTCACTGAACACTCACAGATTACATGACACTTAGCGCCTCTAATGGCGCAATTCTGACGTTATATCTCACAAATTCTGAGAAAACTAATTATCTTTTAAAATGTTTTAATCTGTGGCAGAAACAAGCTTTAAAGAAATCTTCATGAAAGTAACATGTTCTAATTATTATTTATTTCTGTTATAGTGGAATCAAGTGGAAAGGACTCTTGGATTTGTCAAGATTTAATCTGTTTTAAATTAAGTATAGAAACGGAGTGACATTTTAATTTGGATTCTTAAAGATTGATGTGATCACCACAAATGTTCTTTTATTTTCCTAATTATTATTGTTAGCAAAATCCTAATTTCAGTTTGTCAGCTTCAGTTTGATCATTAGAGCAGTTGAGTGAACTACCCATCTTGTTGTGAACTATTGTAAGCCATACTAGACAAACACAATACAAACTCCACAATTATAAATCAGTAGCAATTTATTTTTTCACATAGCATATTAATGCTTCTTTACATCAGTCCACAAACTCAACTACAATAACTCTTGTGCTAACTGTGGACTGATAATCTCATCAATACAATACAGTGCTTAATAACCTGAAGCTGTTCTGACTTTTATTCATTCTCAGGATATGAATTCTTGATAGTTAAATTCTCTAATAAAAATGCTGATTTTTGATATCAACAATTACATTTCCACAAGTAAAGACTTCAATTCTTGATTTCTGTAATGTATTTTCACTAATGAAATCTTACCATAGGCTGACATTCAGATTCAGTATCAGTATCAGAAATACTAATGGTTGATTTCAGGAATTACTTTGTTACTAGTGAAAATGTATTCATTTAATTGCTACTAGTGACAATGTTAATTTCTGATATCTGAAAATGTATTTCTGATATCAATAATTAGAGGTGTAATTTTTAGATATATAAAATGTATTTCTTACTAGTAAACAATGACATTCATGAAATCAGAAACGAACATTGTTGCTAGTAGCGATTAAATTGCAGATATCAAGAAAATACATTTTCACTAGTAACAAAGTAATTCCTGAAATCAAATCAATAAGCATTTCTGATACTGATCCTGAATTTGAATGTCAGCCTATGGTGAGATTTCACTGGTGAAAATACAATTACAGAAATCAAGAATTATAGTGTTTACTAGTGGAAATGTAATTGCTGATATATCAAGAATTCATATCCTGAGAATGAATAAAAGTCAAAACAACTTGCCTTCACACATGCAAGTTAATTCAGCGACGTCCTCTTCTTTCTGGTTTGGATGGTATTGTGAACATGATTTTTAATGTCTCTCCAATGTCTGCTCTGAAGTGCTGGCTCTGCATCTATGCACTCGATGCATTTGTCTTTCCCCGGGACTCTCTATAAGGTTATGCAACTTCCAAGTTGCCCCCAAACTGCTTTTTTTTGGCATCACTCCAAGGCCTTCTTTTACCCATCTTCTGTGCAGCAGAACCTAAATAAACAGAAATACATATCGTTCCATCAAAGTCAGCAAATCATGGAATCATAAAACAATCAATTTCCATATTTCACATCATGTAAAAAGTTGCATACAATAGGTTACACCGGGAACGCTTCCCATAACACTTGTGACTAGGGATAGGCATTTCAAGCAAAAATAATATTCAATGATTGCTGGGAATTATTTGATTATTATTTGAAAATCGCAACCCGCCCCCCATTCACACAAGCTGGCATGTATAAGAGACACACACATAAACAGAGAGCGAGAGCAACCATTCATGCTGTCCATCTGCATGATAACAAACTGTTTCATTAATTAACTCAATCCATTTAATGATTGTAACGTGCTGAAACATATTAATATAATAAACAACCGAATGACGGCACTAAAGTCAAAGTCACCTTTATTTACATAGCGCGTTAAACAAAATACATTGCGTCAAAGCAACTGAACAACATTCATTAGGAAAACAGTGTCAATAATGCAAAAATGAGAGTTAAAGGCAGTTCATCATTGAATTCAGTGATGTCATCTCTGTTCAGTTAAATAGTGTCTGTGCATTTATTTGCAATCAAGTCAACGATATCGCTGTAGATGAAGTGACCCCAACTAAGCAAGCCAGAGGCGACAGCGGCAAGTTTTATTAACATAACAGTCTGATGATTGCCATATATCAACTGCTCATAAGGCTATAGCATTTCACTTCATAAACTGTAGCATGAACATAATAAAATATAAAACCAGTTCATCTATTATCCATGATTAATTGAATTTTACCTCAAGCATAATGATTTTAGGCTAGGCATAATGGGTTAACACATAATGTGAATAGCTTGAATGTTGGCTAAACACTAACTGCACTAATGTGAACATTAACATTATGTTGGTCATAACAATAACCTATCTCACATTTTTATAAAAAAAAAGAACATGTTCGGGATGAAGAAGGGAGTGCCGTTTGTTCATGATTAGGCCGACCGTAGAGAACAGCGTTTCTGATGGCACAGACATCGCAACACGCACAAGGAAAGCCTTTGCTAGTTTGGCCAGTCGGGGGTATTTGTGGTTTGGTTTTCCTCCAGTTCATCGGGAAACGTGGATGTGCGGGCATGATTGTGTCTAGGGCTGTAGCTATCGAATATTTTAGTAATCGAGTATTCTACCAAAAATTCCATCGATTAATCGGATAAAATGTGTTTTTGCTTAATTAAAAAATAAGACTCCTGGGTCTTGTGACGGTCACGGAGGGACCGCACGTTCAACATGGACGTTAATACGCACAAACACACACCGAGACTGTTTGGTGATACAAAAGTTTATTGTAATTATTGATCAGAGAGTGAATGAAATACCTGTAAACTATAGCTGTGTCCCAATTTGAAGACTGCATCCTTTGAAGGCCGTATTTGAAGACTGATTGGCCGCGTTTGAAGACCGATTGCGTCACAGCTGCGCGACGAAGACTGTCCCAATTCAAACACGCACGCTTCGAAGGCCGCGTTTGAAGGCAGATTGCGTCACAGCAGTGCTAAGAAGGCTGTCCCAATTCAAACTCTGCACGCTTCGAAGGCCGCGTTCGAAGGCAGATTGCGTCACAGCAGTGCTAAGAAGGCTGTCCCAATTCAAACTCTGCACGCTTCGAAGGCCGATTGCGTCACCGCAGTAGTGTCGTGGCTGAGGAATTCACTTATAAATGTAAGTATTGTGTTTTAATTTATTAAAATAGCTAGCGAAACAAGTGTTAAAAGCATGAATATGGACCAAGCACTGAACCCCCTGTGTGAAAACAATCAAGTGAGTTAAATGAAGCAAATACTAAATTTAATATCAAAATGCTTTTCTTGCTTAGTTGTTTGGTTTTGTTCTAGTATATATATAATCTTGTTATGTATGAAAAATAATCTTGTTAACAAGAAAAATAATCTTAGAAAGAAATAAACAAGGAAAATAATCTTGTTTTCAGTTTGATTTAAGATTATTTTGCTTAACCCATTATCAGATTATTTTATTGCTTAAAACAATACTCACCTAATTTTCCCCCAAAACAAGAAATGTTTTACTTGTCTAGTAGGCTAAATGCTTCTTGATTTTAAGGATTTTCAGATGTTTTAACTAGAAACAAGACAAAATATTAAGTAAGAAAATATTTTTTGCAGTGAATTTCAAAGAGGATATATTCAAGTAAATAAAAAAGGAGCACAAATCCATCTGAAATGTGGTAGATAAAAATCCCTGAAAAACATATATTGCGTGTCTGCAATAAATTGTTTAATTTACCTGAAATAGCTAGCGAAACAAGTGTTAAAACCCAGGGGTGTTTCTTAAAAAACCTGAACTTAAACTAAAAACTGCAGCTTCATTTATCAGGTGGTCTGAGGCAAAACCTGTTGTAATTCTTTTTGTTTCAGGGACCAAGGAGCAGATGGCTGACTTTATTTGTTTAAGGGCCGAACATGATTATTTATTTACAGGGGCCAAAAACTCGGCCACTGTGGCTTGGAGGTAAAAGTCAAAGTCATTAAAGGCATTAACCATTTGTAATATTTCCACTAGCTGCCTCTTGTATGCAAAAATTAGCCCTCACCCTATACAAAGCCCACAGCAATGAGACAACTAGTTAAGGCAATGGTCTTTCTCTTATGTAGTTTTTTTGTATATAAACCTGTTAAGCAAACTTGAGGATCCAGGAATATAATCCAGGAGTATTTTATATGCATGTACTGCTGTGTGATTTTTTTCTAATGTTAAGATTGCAACCCTGTCTTAATACTTTTCATAATACTTTTCATTAATTCTCAAATTTTTTCTCCTTTTTTAAGAAAATTCTGGAGAAAATGGACCTGCTGGGGAAGGTCACTCCCTTGCAGGCCAAAAAAAATGGGACAACTTAAAAAAAAAAAATACAAGGTAAGCAAGTTAATTGACACATCTGAAATGCTGAAATGTATTGTGGTGTTCTTGTTGTTAACAACAGGTATAGTGTATTTGCTCTGCCTTAGGATTGCAAGTGTCCTGGGGCAGGTGAGGGGGTGAGCGGAAAATCCACTGCTGAAACTTGGCCGTGGTTTGTCCTCATGGATGAGGTTTTGGGACAGAGGCCTTCCAACAACCCCCCTGTCCTAATTGCCTCCCTCCCTGAGGACAAACCAGGGCCAAGTTCAGCCCGGGCAGTCCCAGCAGCCTCGACAGCCTCAGACGCCCCGACAGCCTCAGCCGCCCCGACAACCTCAGCCGCCCCGACAGCCTCAGCCGCCCCGACAACCTCAGCCGCCCCGACAACCTCAGCCGCCCCGACAGCCTCAGCCTCACTTGCAGGACACTTTTTTCGCCCCGACAACCTCAGCCGCCCCGACAGCCTCAGCCTCACTTGCAGGACACTTTTTTCGCCCCGACAGCCTCAGCCGCCCCGACAACCTCAGCCGCCCCGACAGCCTCAGCCGCCCCGACAGCCTCAGCCGCCCCGACAGCCTCAGCCTCACTTGCAGGACACTTTTTTCGCCCCGACAGCCTCAGCCGCCCCGACAACCTCAGCCGCCCCGACAGCCTCAGCCGCCCCGACAACCTCAGCCGCCCCGACAGCCTCAGCCGCCCCGACAGCCTCAGCCGCCCCGACAACCTCAGCCGCCCCGACAGCCGCCAGAAAAAGGGGCCATGACGAGCTCCTTGAGCTAATGAGGGAGGACATGAGGTTTCAGAGGGAAACAGAGGAGAGGAGAGCACAAGAGAGCAGGGAGAGAATGGACAGACAGTTTGCTCTCCTGGAGAGAAATGAAACATTTGTTTGAATCAGTTTTGGTATTTATGTTTTTTGTCACTTATTTTTACATGAAAAAGTAATTTCTGTACACTGTTTGTGTTAAAACCTATATGGAATTTAAGTTATTTGTAAATGAGGCAAGGCAATTTTTGTACATTGTTTATTTTTATAATACGTTTTACATATGGAATTGAAAAAAAAATACATTTGGAAATAAAATAATTGTTCTTGACTTGTATACATGTTTTTTTGCATGTAAAATGAATATGATTAAGTACTTTACAAATATTTACAACAACAGGAAAACAATTCAAATTAATGGTACATAAATCAGATTGAAAAAAAAATGGACACTTTCAGCTGAACAGGGAGACTCTGATGGTGCTGCTGGACTGGGATGAGCTCCACAATAGAGACCCTGGTAAAGCCTCCTGCTGGTGGGACATCATCTGGGATGGTCTCCAGAGTGTTTGAGTGCATCTTTCCACTGTCCACTGCATTGTATTTCAACAGGTTTGCAGGGCTGACTCAATCAACGTCTGCCATCTCACTGAGATATTTTCAGAAAGGGGGATAAAAAAAGTTCAACATACATAAAATATTAAATATTTTAATATTAAAATAAAATATTTCGACATACAACAACATTAAAATTTTTTCCTTATGCATTGAAACTTTACAATTCTCTTACTTGCCTGTTACAAATAGTCGTGGTCAATTGGCACCTCCTCCAGGGCAGACACCTCTGCAGACAGCTGGTCACGCCAGGGAGCACCACTGACCGTCTCCAAACCGTGCTCCCCCTCATCCTCTGCATCATCCTCCTCATGCTCATCCTCCAGGGCCATGATGTCACCGACCCCAAGGCAGATGTTAAGGAGGATGGCACTGTCTGTTATGACCTGAAATGGAATTAAGGAATAAATTTATATTTTTTAACAGATTGCGTTTATTATTTTGCAGTATTTTTAAAGTCTATTTTTAATTCACTTACGTGAGGTACAAAGGTGTGGTGCACCTCCAGTGCTTTCAGGAAGATGGATCTGAACCTGGTCTTCATCATCCCAAAAGCACGCTCTATAATGGAGCGTGCCCTGGAATGATGGAGATTAAAGCGCTGGGCTCCCACACCTCGTACTGGCCTCTTGTAGGGAGTGATGAGGGGGAGTGGGGGTTGGAGACATGGGTTGGAGACATGGGTACCCGCCGTCTGCGAGGATGAATTGCCCTGGAGGAGGGTACACTGACCTCCTGAACAGTGGGCTGTGGCGGAGCACCCGTGCGTCATGCACTGACCCGGGCCAGCCCACGTAGGTGTCAATAAAGCAGCCCTAATGGTCACAAACAGCCTGCAGGATGAAGGAAGGGAACAGTTTCCTGTTCCTGTAGCATTGACCATCAGGACCGCTTGGAGGCTTGATACGGACATGGCAGCCGTCGATTGCTCCTGCAGCTTTCAAGAAAGCCCGGTGTCTTGCCAGCCCTGCAAACCCACGGCAAACTGCCTCCAGGTCTTCTGGGGTGTTTGGGAGGTGAATGACTTGGTGGCGGATGGCCACCACCTCCTCAGCGACCCGGTGGACAATGCGGTGGACAATGGAACGAGGCACGTCAAATGCTCTGGAGACGACCCTGTATGATGTACCACACGCCAGCCAGAAAAGAAATATCAGGGTCTCTATTGTGGAACCCCATCCGTGTCGCCGGTCACTTCTCAACAGGTCCAGCATACTCTAATGCATCAAGAGTAAAAGTAAAAGAGTAAAAGTAAATAAAAAAAGCAGTAATATTGATGCAAAACCATATATACACACACACACACACACACACACACACACATATACATACATATATATATATATATATATGTATATACAGGTGCTGGTCATATAATTAGAATATCATGAAAAAGTTGATTTATTTCAGTAGTTCCATTCAAAAAGTAAAACTTGTATATTATATTCATTAATTACACACAGACAGATATATTTCAAATGTTTATTCTTTTAATTTTGATGATTATAACTGACAACTCCCAAAAATCCCAAATTCAGTATCTCAGAAAATTAGAATATTACTTAAGACCAATACAAAAAAAGGATTTTAATAAATGCTGGCCTACTGAAAAGTATGAACATGAAAAGTATGAGCATGTACAGCACTCAATACTTAGTTGGGGCTCCTTTTGCCTGAATTACTGCAGTAGTGCGGCGTGGCATGGAGTCGATCAGTCTGTGGCACTGCTCAGGTGTTATGAGAGCCCAGGTTGCTCTGATAGTGGCCTTCAGCTCTTCTGCATTCTTGGGTCTGGCGTATCGCATCTTCCTCTTCACAATACCCCATAGATTTTCAATAGGGTTAAGGTCAGGTGAGTTTGCTGGCCAATTAAGAACAGGGATACAATGGTCCTTAAGCCAGGTACTGGTAGCTTTGGCACTGTGTGCTGGTGCCAAGTCCTGTTGGAAAATGAAATCTGCATCTCCATAAAGTTGGTCAGCAGCAGGAAGCATGAAGTGCTCTGAAAATTCCTGGTAGACGGCTGCGTTGACCTTGGACCTCAGAAAACACAGTGGACCAACACCAGCAGATGACATGTCACCCCAAACCATCACTGACTGTGGAAACTTTACACTGGACTTCAAGCATCTTGGATTGTGTGCCTCTCCATTCTTCCTCCAGACTCTGGGACCTTGGTTTCCAAATGAGATGCAAAATTTGCTCTCATCAGAAAAGAGGATTTATTAAATCCAGAGTCAACGCAGCCATCTACCAGGACATTTTCAGAGCACTTCATGCTTCCTTCATTTTCCAGCAGGATTTGCACCTGCCCACACTGCCAAAATAACCAAAACCTGGTTCAATGACCATGGTATTACTGTGTAATTACTGTGTGATTTCATGTAATATTCTAATTTTCTGGGATTTTGATTTCATGGGTTTCATAAGCTGTAAGCCATAATCATCAAAATTATAACAAATAAAGGCTTGAAATATCTCACTTTGCATGTAATGAGTCTATATAATATATTAGTTTCACCTGTTAAGTTGAATTCTTGAAATAAATCAGCTTTTTGATGATATTCTAATTATATGACCAGCACCTGTATATATGCTTTTGCATCAATATTACTGCTATGTTGGATTTTACTTCTGAATAGGTTGAATGTTGTTACATTAAGTACTTTATAGCCTACTGTTGGGTAGTTTAATTTACAAAATTACATCATATTGTAAACGACCATGTTTTTTGTAGTATTGCTGTCCTGTGAGGGGAAAAAAGTACTTCAGTACTTACAAATGTAGTTCCTTACAGTCCACCATCACATTTACAAATTGTTGCTAACTAACTTATGAAGGTCTTGTTGCCTAGCAACTGTGACAGCTGCAAATGACTAGTTGCAGTAATGTGTTTCCTACATTTTTTTGTATTGTTTTTTTTATGTTTAAACTGTGTAAAATAAAACAGGGTTCAAAATATGTTCACCATGGTCAAGAGAATAAACTATATAAAATTGAATCTTGGTAAGATTTAAGTCAACATCCAAACCGTTTTGTGTATTTTGTATTTTCATATGTGGGTGATTCTTAGACTATGGGCACTTTTATGTACTTTGGTCATATTTT
This sequence comes from Carassius carassius, assembly GCF_963082965.1. Classification (NCBI taxonomy): domain Eukaryota; kingdom Metazoa; phylum Chordata; class Actinopteri; order Cypriniformes; family Cyprinidae; genus Carassius; species Carassius carassius. The sequence continues at coordinate 26,725,497 of NC_081776.1, forward strand.
TAAAAATACATATAATTTTGGACAAATTCCTCTTTCTTCAAACTAACAATAAAACCTCCTTAAAAACTTTTTACTACCTTTCTATTATGATTTTTTCATACTTTTCAACCTCCTTATAGGTGTCAAAATCACTGTTTTCTCCTTGTCGCACACCCAGGATTTTTAACTTCAACAATGAAAATACAGTTTAAAAATATGACTTATCTGGTAACTATTAATATACCTAAATTAAGCACTAGTAAAATTATTAAAATACATTAGAGTATTTAATGTGAGACCATTATCAATATTACTTTTTATACAAAATATAGCTGTCGCACAGTATTGGTGTCATTTCCACCACAACACTGTAATGTCCCTTTAAAAAGTTTGTGTGAAAGATTGTTTAGGTGGTTTCCATGGAAATGTTCAGTGACATCACAGCACATGTTGGACATGGAGGCAATTTTAAATTTTCATCAAAACAAAAAGAAGAAAAATCAAGGTAAATATTGCTTGATCAGTTAATATATTTATTCTACGTCATTTCCAAACATGCTGTACCTTCAAGGGTGTTTTTAAAAAGTTAAAAATTTTAAGTTAAATAAGAGTATTTTGCATACATTAAATGCTAAGTATTAATTCAAAGCTAATCAGTGAAGCTATCTTCCATTTTGTCATGAAAAACTACAGAAATGTCATTTCCACCACAGTCATTTCCACCACACTGCCCTCTGTGGTGGAAATGACAGCATGTGGTGGAAATGACATTTATGGTTACAAAGTACAATTGATATAGATTGCAAGAGTAGATTTGTGTAATACTTTTTATATTATAATAAATTACAATACTGTATATATATATATATATATATTTATGTTATGATATTATTTTTTATTTCTAAATTATACTTTTATATTAATTTATTTCATTTAGATCCCACCTAAGACAACAAAAGAAAGGTCACAGGCCTATAGGGCCAAAATAAAAGCTGACCCTATAAAATATGAAGAGAGACTTAAAAGAGACAGGGAGAGATACCCGAGGAAAAAAGAAAAAGGAGTAGTAAGAGCAACTGCAGATCTGTCAAAGCGGGAGCACCGCTAACAAAGGAGACAATGGAGAATATATCAAAGAAATAGACGAGAGGAGATAAAAAAAAACACAATGCAGGCCTACCTTTCCACCACCACACCACCACACTCTCCTGATGTTCCCTTGCAGCCAGAACATGATGTTGACCTGCCCCCCACACCACCTTCTGCCCAGTCTCAATCCCAAAAACAGAGGGGAAGGAAGAAGGTAGCAAGAAACCGTCAAAAAGTGTATCAAGCACTGTATGAGAGTAACGCAAAGCTTGAGAAAGCTTTGCAAAAGGCACAGAAATACCGTCAGCGGTATAATAGACTGATGGAAAAAAAAAGGCAGGCTGACTCTCCAAATACAAAATCGAAACGACAAATGGTAACAGCATGTAGCACTCTACGAAGAACTTTAGTTTTTCACAACGCCGTGATCGCTGAACTGAGAGACAAATATAAGAATCTGCAATCCGACAGAGATAAACAAATGATTTCCAAAATAATGGCAGGAAAAGTCCTTAAGAAGTATCGACTACTGAAAATGGCTGAAAGGGAATTTGGCTTTTCACCCAGAAGAATGAGAAGTAATAAAAAAAGGACAACAGCTCTTACTTACACACGGAAGAAACAAAAGAACAGCATTAGCCCAGCCACAGAAAAAAAAATCAAACAGTTCTTAGAAAGAGATGAGAATAGCAGAGCATCAACTGGAAAAAAGTACACTGTGACCAAGAAAAAGACAAAAAGACAAAAAAAGATTCCTGAATGAGCCTCTGGAAAAACTCCATAAGAAGTTCAGGAAGGAGTATCCTGACATCAGGATTTCTAACAGTGAGTTCTGTAAGAGACGTCCATTTTGGATTGTAAAGCCCACAGTTAAGGATAGAGACACATGCCTCTGCAAGACCCATGCCAATCTGCAGAATATGGCAGACAAGCTGCTTTATCACAAAGTCATTAAAAGCAGCAACATTGAAGATTTGATTGTATCCCCGTGTTGTTCGCCAAAATATACCAAGCAATTTATGTACAGGGAATGTACCGTTTGTGAAGCTAAAGAATTGGAAATCTCAACCTTTGACCCTGGGACCCAAACATTTTGGTATGAATGGAAGGGAAAAGCTGAGGAGAGACTGAAGAAAAAGAAAGATGGTAGTGAAGAAAAATTCACAGTCCATTTGACAGTTAAAGAGAAGGTTATGGGTACTTTGCATACTTTGCTTGAAGACTTTTCCATGGGACTAAAAGAAAAATTGGGGAAGCATGTCTACAACATCAGACACCAGTATGCTGCTCTTCGTGGTTTGAAAGAAAATCTGAGCGAAGATGAGGTTGTCCTGCATATTGACTTTGTAGAGAATTTTCTCTGCAAGTACAGCAGTGAAATCCAAGCGGTACATTTTGGAGATTCACATAAACAGGCCTCACTACACACTGGTGTGGCCTACACCAAAAACAGTGTGATCTCAGTCTGCTCAATCAGCTCCTCTTTTGGTCATGATCCCTGTGCTATTTGGGCACATCTATCAAAAGTTCTCACTTTCCTGAAGGATCAATACCCCACTGCTTCAGTGCTGCATGTGGTCAGTGATGGGCCGACCACCCAATACCGCTCAAAAAAGAATTTCTACTCCTTCACCAACATTCCATATCAGATGGGCTGGAAGAAACAGCACTTGGAACTTTCTGGAGGCTGGCCACGGAAAAGGCCCTGCTGATGGGATAGGAGCAGCAGTGAAAAGAAGAGCTGATGACATCATAGCTAGAGGGAAGGACCTACCAAATGCTCGGGTGTTCTTTGAGGAGCTTCAGCAGCAAAAGTCTGCCACAGAGCTCTTCTATGTTGAGCCAGAAGACATTGAGTCTATGGACATTCATGTGCCGTCCGAGCTACAAACAATCCGTGGCACAATGAAGATACATCAGGTAATGGTTGACAGTCGTCTCCAAACAAATAATTGTTGCTACTAGGTTCATGCCTTGACAGTTTTTCTCTCCTTTCAGATAATCTCTGCTAGCCCAAGCCAAATGTCATGGAGAATCCTCAGTTGCTTTTGCTCTGCAAAATCCAAGAAACAGTCATGTTCCAGCACTGGGACAAAGCTTCCCCCTCAACCAGTACATCGCATCCTGACACACCTCAAATAGGTCTGCGGCACATTGTGGACTTGAATGAGGGACTCATTGGTCAGTGGTGTGCTGTGAAGTATGATGGAGATATTTATCCTGGCATCATACAGGATACTGATGTCTAGAGTGGCGCTCTGGTTAAAACCATGAGCAGTGCTGGACTCAATCGTTTTTTTTTGGCCTCTAAGGGATGACATAATCTGGTACCAAACCAGGAATATTATAGGCCTTATCCCTGAGCCTGTACCAGTCACCAAACGTCACAAGGAAATTAATTGTGACCGTTTGGAAAGAAATCTGTGAAACATTTAATTAGATTTGGCCTTGAATCACATCTCACACACACACACACACACTCACACAATCTCTCTCTCTCACACACACACACACACGCAATCTCTCTCTCTCTCACACACACACACACACACACACACACACATGCAATCTCTCTCTCTCTCTCTCTCACACACACACGCAATCTCTCTCTCTCTCTCTCTCTCTCACACACGCAATCTCTCTCTCTCTCACGCACACACACACACACACACATGCAATCTCTCTCTCTCTCTCTCTCTCTCTCTCTCTCTCTCTCACACACACACACACACGCAAACATACATACACTCACACATTCAAGGTGCTCAAAATTTGTACACATTCCACATCTCTGTTTAAATGATACAGTTTAAGGTGTTCTTTACAGTTGCTCTTTACAGAAGATGAGTGTTAATTTTTTACACACACTCTCACTCACTCTCTCTCTCTCTCTCTCTCACACACACACACGCGCAATCTCTCTCACACACACACACGCAATCTCTCTCTCTCACACACACACACACAATCTCTCTCTCACACACACGCAATCTCTCTCTCTCTCTCTCTCACACACACACACACACAAACATACATACACTCACACATGCAATCTCTCTTTCTCTCTCTCACACACACGCAATCTCTCTCTCTCTCTCACACACACACACACACACACACACAAACATACATACACTCACACATTCAAGGTGCTCAAAATTTGTACACATTCCACATCTCTGTTTAAATGATACAGTTTCAGGTGTTCTTTACAGTTGCTCTTTATAGAAGATGAGTGTTAATTTTTTTGTTGCATCATATTTTTGCCTTGCCATCAGTTGTCAGTTATTTACAGTATGCACTGTAACCGTTCATCTGTGAGACAAATCAGTTGTATACATCAAAGTACTACACTAAAAACAGGTGTGGTTATGTTTAATGACTTTGTGAATTGATTTTTCTGAGTGTGATGAGTTTGAGTTTTTCTAATAAATATTACTGTTTCTCTACATTCACGTTAATTCATGTCATTTCCACCACCACCCTGTCATTTCCATCTGTTACGTCCTACTAGTGTCTAGGGTTCTTGTCTGAACGTAACAAAATTAGGATTTTAAAGAGCATTAGTCAGGGCCCTGCCACAGCACCACAACAGCAAGAATCGTTTTAAGGCTTTTATTTAAAAGCTCTTAACAGAAAGAACGTGTACATCCATGTCAAAACTTTAGGGGAACAAAGACTTCAGAAGGGGGCAATGCCAAAATAACAAACAAAAGTTTAGTCTACCTGGAAATTGAATTCTTAATAAGCTTCACAAACAAATAAAATGACAGAAATGTACACTCACTCCCTACCTAACCACAAATCAGGAGAAAACAGGATTACAAAACTAAAATGGCGCCCACCTCCCTACAGTTCCCAAGTAACACAAAAAAAGTAAACAATCAAGAGAATAACAGCTTGAAAAGGAAAAAAAAAGGGGTGGCTTTATAACAGTGAAATGTTAGGGGCGTCTCACCAGCAACAGAGCTCTTAGGCATCAGCATTCAACAATGAGCAGACTACAGCATTCAACAATGAGCAGACTACAGCATTCAACAACAGTTTCAAACAACTGGACCGGGCAGGACACAGACCAAGCTCTGGAGAAATGTTCTCCTCGATTGAGAGTTCTGCTGGCTTTTATGCTGCTTCCCTCCTGGTTGGTAAGCAGGTGCAGCTGGGGACGCAATCAGCTACCTGCCAGAGTGAAAGAGTGGGAGGAGCCAAAGGAGAGCAGGATACACAAAACAAAAACAACAGGAAGAAAGAAACACATACCACAGTACCATGCAGGTCTCACAAATATATATACGTCCTTGGATGTAACACCCCCACCCATAAGTTACAAACAATACCCCCAAAGAAATGTTTGTAAACTCATGAATTAGGCAATATCTTAACAACATCTATTTTTGTTAGTTGCACCCTAATTATCCACACTGTATACTCTAGAAAGTGCATCGGCTACAAGATTTTCTGAACCTTTTCGATGCTGAATGTCAAGGTTGTATTCTTGAATGATTAAAGGCCAGCGCATCAGACGTTGATTTGAGTTACACATTCTCCAAAGGAACACTAAGGGGTTGTGATCAGTGTAAACCACCACCGGATTACAACTACCTCCCAAGTAAACTTCAAAGTGTTGCAATGCTAATAGTAAGGCTAGAGCCTCTTTTTCAATAGTACTGTACTTTTGTTGACACTTGGTAAACTTCTTGGAGAAGTAACTCACAGGATGCTCTACACCAGCCGAGTCCTCTTGTAGCAACACAGCGCCTGCTTCTGAAGAACTTGCATCCACCTGCAACTTGAAGGACAGAGCAAAACTCGGAGCTGATAGGACGGGGGCATGGCACAACAGATCTTTTGCAGCATTAAATGCACAATTACAATCATGACTCCACACAAATTTTCTGGAGGTGCTCAGGAGATCTGTCAACGGGGCAACAAAAGAAGCAAAGTTTTTACAGAAGCTTCTGTAGTAGCCAGCCATAGCCAGGAATCGTCTCAGTTCTCTTTTGTTAGTAGGAATGGGAAAATTCAATATGGCAGCAACCTTTTCTTCAACTGGCCTCACTTGACCTTGGCCCACCTTTTTACCCAAATAGGTAACTACAGCCTTCGCAAACTCACACTTTGTTAAGTTTAACGTCAATGACGCCTCAGATAACCTACTAAAAACTTGGTTAAGTCTATTCAGATGGTCTTCCCAACTAGCTGAATAGATCACTACGTCATCCAAGTAGGCCTCACAGTTGGCCACCCCTGACAACACGTGCTGCATTAGGCGTTGGAAGGTCGCAGGCGCATTTCGCATCCCGAATGCCATAACGGAATACTGTAGGAAGTTGTCAGGGGTAACAAAAGCAGAGATTTCTGAGGCTCGAGGTGTGAGTGGCACCTGCCAGTACCCTTTTAGAAGATCCAATTTGGTAACATATCGCGCAGAACCAACTCTGTCAACACAATCCTCTATTCGAGGTAGAGGAAAAGAGTCAGGCTTGGTGATGTTATTAACTTTGCGATAGTCAGTGCAAAAACGATAGGACGAGTCAGATTTATATCAGTTATCAGATGAGCTTTTGCTACATCACAAGCCTTATGGAGACGTTCACGAAAATCACTTACGTAATCCAATACATTACTAGACACTTTCTTTTTTGATAATAACTGCTCACTTAGCAGTTTCAAGGGTCCCCGAACAGTGTGCCCAAAAACAAGTTCCGCAGGGCTGAAACCTAATGACTCCTGCACAGTCTCTCTAGCTGCGAACATTAACAACGGCAAACCCTCAACCCAGTCTTTGCCAGTACTGAGACAATATGCACGTAGCATTGATTTTAGAGTTTGGTGAAAGCGTTCCAACGCACCCTGGGACTCTGGATGGTATGCGCTGGATAGTTTATGATCAACTCCTAACTCTCTTAACACTTGAGCGAACACTTTGGACGTGAAGTTAGTACCTTGATCGGTTTGGATAACTTTAGGCAATCCAAACACTGAGCAGAACTTAACAATCTCCTTCACTATCGCCTGGGCTTTAAGAGTACAAAGCGGAACAGCTTCTGGGAACAGAGTTGCAGCACACATCAAAGTCAAAACATATTGATGCCCTGATTTTGATTTTGGTAACGGCCCGACACAATCCATAATCAACCGTTCAAACGGCTCACCCACTACTGGAATCGGATGGAGGGGAGCAGAAGGTAAAGTCTGATTCCGCTTACCCGCGATTTGGCAAACATGGCAACTCTTGCAGAATTTGGAAACACTAGACTTTAATCCAGGCCAAAAGAAGTATTGAAAAATGCGCTTGTAGGTTTTGTTAATGCCGAGATGGCCAGAGAGTGGATGCTCATGGGCAAGCTGCAATACCTCAGAACGATAATCAGAAGGCAAAACAATCTGACAGACAGCTAAAGCATCATCAACATCATGTGGCTTCCAGCGACGCATTAGGACATCATCTTCCCAAATAAAAGCTATTCTAGTATCGTACGAGTCCTCTAACTGAACAGCAGCTTCAAGGCAGGGTGCTAGAGATTGATCAGATCTTTGAGCAGCAATTAAGTGTTCTCTTTCAAATCTCAGAGCTGTTGCTTTTGAACCTGACTTCACAGAATCATTAGGGACTAATTGTGGTTTAATAGAGTACACTCCAAAGGATTTTTTTCTGGATTCAAAAATGAGTCAGCAAGATTCACTGTCTCTTCCCACTTCCGTGCCTGAGCACGAGTTACTGCACACGCTGGAAACAAATCGCAACAGAGTCAGGCGATATCTCTGGCGTATCAACAACAACAACCGGAGAAGGAAAAACCTTACCGCCTGCCAAGTCATTCCCCAAGATAAGGCTTACCCCATCCACAGGCAGCTCAGTTCGCACCCCAAGAGGAACCACACCTGTAACTAGATCAGACTTAAGATAAACCACATGCACTGGGACCCTCACACATCCTAACTCAATTCCACGCACCAACACATCAGTACCAGAGTACGTATCAGCAGAAAATGGCAAAGCATCTGCTAAAATAAATGACTGTGTTGCTCCTGTGTCCCTCAGAATTGAGATAGGCTTACCCAGAGAGTCAGTACCAAGGGAAACCGAACCCTTAAAAAGAAAGGGTTCATACCCAGTACCATCAGCCGACACTGAACAGTTTTTCGGGATTGAGACAGCCTGAGCAAAAGCTACACTTTTAGATTTCCCAGCAGCATTTTTCTGTTTCCATGCTTTACAATCCATTATCAAGTGGCCTGGATCCAAACAGTAGAAACAAACACGTTTGTTACTGGAGCGTTTTGCATCAGCTTTACAACCTTTTTCTGCCATCTCCCTCAAAACACTGGAAGTTTCCCTCTCCGCCTGTTCAGTATTAAACTGACGTTTGGACTGACGTGAAGATGGAAATACTGTCTTATGGGTGAGCACAAACTCGTCTGCTACCACAGCAGCTTCAGAGAGCGTGCTTACCTTTTGTTCATTCAAATAGACAACTACAGTTTCAGGTGCACAATTCTTAAACTCCTCCAATAAGATAAGTTCCTGCAACTGCTCAAAACTGGTGACTTTATTAGAGAGGCACCACTTCTCAAAGAGTGTTTTTTTCTCTCTCGCAAACTCTACATATGTTTGTTTGGCTGTTTTCATTAAGTGTCGGAAGCGCTGACGGTAGGCTTCAGGAACCAATTCATATGCTCTCAATACTGCCGCTTTGACAATTTCATAATCAAGAGACTGCTCAATCGGAAGCGAAGAACAGACCTCCTGTGCCTTACCTATAAAATTGCACTGTAGAAGGAGCCCCCACATGTCTTTTGGCCACCCCAACTTAGCAGCGATGCGCTCAAAAGTGGTGAAGTAACAATCTACCTCAGCTTCTCTAAAAGGTGGTACCAGTTTTACGTACCTCACAATATCAAAGTTAGGCTGGGTATTGCCAACTGGGTCGTAGCCAACCGTGTTGGATTGTGAAGGTGAACTCTCAAACGTTGGTAAGGAGGGAGATCCCAAGCGTGGAAGGGGAACAGGCTTCCTGCGCAAAGTTTCAGCTTCTAATTCAAGAGTTTTTAGCTTGATGTCACGCTCTGCTTCAACCTCGACAGTACGGAGTTGTACTACTTTAATATCGTGTTCTTGTTTTTTTAGCTCCAACTCAAGCTCTTTCAATTTAACTACCGTTATCGGATCTAATCGAGATTCAGCAGGAAGGGATACCTCTGAAGAAGAAGTTTCTCTCCCTCCTACGTTCTCCTCTAACACATCCTGTGGTGATTCAGCAGGTAAAATGCCTGTACTCACCAACTCATCATACAGCTTCTCTTTGATCACCTGCTTGGTAGCATCTTTATTTACTATAACATTGAAGAATTCAGCAATTAATAACAGATCTTTCTTTCTGCACTGATTAAAAACTTCTGTAGTTGGTACAAGTGTAAACGCCAATAGATCAAATTCCATTTTTACGCATGCAGTCTGCCCTCACCCCCCAAAAAAATGAAAGCAGCCAAAACTTACTTTACTAACCTACCAACAATGTGCTACAATGCTCTACCCCATAAATGTGTGTTTTTACAAGAGAAAGTCACCCATAATAGGAAAGTTCAACAACAAATAACTTTGTAGAGGACACTTGTTAACTCTACAAATAATTAAATTCGCAAAGGACGAGCCCCCAAATATGTTACGTCCTACTAGTGTCTAGGGTTCTTGTCTGAACGTAACAAAATTAGGATTTTAAAGAGCATTAGTCAGGGCCCTGCCACAGCACCACAACAGCAAGAATCGTTTTAAGGCTTTTATTTAAAAGCTCTTAACAGAAAGAACGTGTACATCCATGTCAAAACTTTAGGGGAACAAAGACTTCAGAAGGGGGCAATGCCAAAATAACAAACAAAAGTTTAGTCTACCTGGAAATTGAATTCTTAAGCTTCACAAACAAATAAAATGACAGAAATGTACACTCACTCCCTACCTAACCACAAACCAGGAGAAAACAGGATTACAAAACTAAAATGGCGCCCACCTCCCTACAGTTCCCAAGTAACACAAAAAAAGTAAACAATCAAGAGAATAACAGCTTGAAAAGGGAAAAAAAAGGGGTGGCTTTATAACAGTGAAATGTTAGGGGCGTCTCACCAGCAACAGAGCTCTTAGGCATCAGCATTCAACAATGAGCAGACTACAGCATTCAACACAACAGTTTCAAACAACTGGACCGGGCAGGACACAGACCAAGCTCTGGAGAAATGTTCTCCTCGATTGAGAGTTCTGCTGGCTTTTATGCTGCTTCCCTCCTGGTTGGTAAGCAGGTGCAGCTGGGGACGCAATCAGCTACCTGCCAGAGTGAAAGAGTGGGAGGAGCCAAAGGAGAGCAGGATACACAAAACAAAAACAACAGGAAGAAAGAAACACATACCTCAGTACCATGCAGGTCTCACAAATATATATACGTCCTTGGACGTAACACATCACCACACACATTTTTTTTTAATATTTAAAAAGTTCTCATCACACATTAAAAATGTATCCACAATTTAAGAGATCATGCTCTACTTAATATAAAAAGCAAGTTATTCATTTTCTAATAAGCTCTTGCCCAAACCAATATTACATTTCAGAGTGTGACATGTGTACATTTCAGCATTTGGTCCTTAGGGCAGTCAATTTATCTCATTGACAAATATATAATTATTGTACATCGTGGAAAAACTGATAAAACTAGTTACAAAAATGATCTTAGACAATTCTTGAGTGGCATAAGTTATTCTGTTTTTAAATAACAGCTGTATATTGAGATGTGGTGGAAATGACGTTTGTTCATTGCAGGTTGTAAAAAATGTAAAATATTAACAATTTCTCTTGTAATCTAAGTTTGTCCTCTGATAGACCTTAAAACTAGACAAATTATTTAAACTTATAAGACTGTGTTACGTGACTTTTGAACAAGTTTTTTTTATTCTACTTCCCAAGCCTAAAAGTGCCCCTAGTTGAAGAAACACCCATGTATCATTAGATTATTCAAGTTCAACCAATAATTAGCTACATTTAAAAGTGTAATCCGTCAATTAAGGACGCGGCAAACCAGTTAAATTTACCTGCCCATGGTCTTGGCAAAGCCTGAGATACATCACCCGGCGGCGCCGGGGATGAATCCCTAACACCATCTCCTCCAGTAACAAAAAAATAAATAAAAATGAGCAATTCTGGCTCCATATTTACTTGTTTGAATTTGGAATTTTTGAAATTTCACAAATGTCATGTAGGACGGCAGCGCTCCTCTCGCACGGTTTAAAAGGCGGCAATTGGGGACACCTGGTGGCTCAATTGGATATCCAATGAAGGCTACATTCGTAGCCTCCTTCGAAGGATGCAGCCTTCAAATTGGGACACAGCTACAGAGTGATACCAATTCTCTCATCAAATACTGCAGCAGGTAAGATTTGATTTATAATCGTTTTGTTTTTCATGTTACTAAAATAACAATGTCTTGATTTTCTAATGCTTATAAAGCAATCACCTAATTCATAAACGGCTGTTGACTTACCAGGCATACATGATATGGCCTTAAAAGGATTAATGCATCTTTTAATCGACATCAATCATTACAGTTTCATGAGCAATGCTCGACTATAATGATGTGCATTTGTTTTTAAGCCGTACTCTGAAATGACCTCCATGGGCTATATATATATATAATAGTTTATATCGGTTTATTAATTAGTTAAATTAGGTGTTGATTACTCAAAGGCTAATTTTTAAAAGCTATTTTTATACCCATTATTAAATCTGCTGTCCTTTCTGACAAATAGTTTGATTCAACCTAATTAAAATAGCTGTATTTTAATATTTTGTGAAAGCTATTTAGACGGTTGAATCAAACTATTTGACAAAAAGGACAGCATATTTAATAATAGGTATAAAAATTGTTTTTAAAAATTTGCCAATCAGCACCTAATTAGATTTTTGTTGGCAAATATCACTGGTGTCAAACTCAAGTTCCTGGAGGGCCACCGCCCTACTGAGTTAGTTCCAACTCTGCTTCAACCTACTTTTTACAGTCTATGGCTTCAACACACACGCCTCAATATAAATATAAAACTAACTGTTATAATGAGTTAATGTTATGTAATTAATTACTCTCTATTTCTTTATTCCTTATACAACCTTTAAGAGTAACATTTTCTACAAACGGTTGTATAAGTAATGAAGAATTAAATAATCATTAGCCCAAGCCTGATGCATTTTATCACCTCCCTACCAAATTTTAACATGGTAGCATTAAGATCAGAGCAACATTAAGCATTTGTTTATGGTAGGGAGGTGATACAATGCATCAGACTTAGGTTAATGATTATTTAATTTACATTTATGGAAAGCATAGAAAAACACTTAAAGCAAAATGTATTAAACCTGTTTTATTATTAATTTAATTAAAAGGAACAATTCCTGAATGAAAAAACTAATAAAAAATTTAACAATTAATAAGTGATAAAACAATTAATACAAAATTGAACTATTAAAAACAAAAACAAAAGTCAAACTGATTCAAACATTCCCTCAAACATCTCCCCCAGTGGTTCAATACTCTGAACAGTTTTGTTTCGGTGAGTAAGAGTAAGTTTTATTGGCAGGTCATCCGCAGCGATGTCGAGGGCCAGTGCTGCTGGGACTGTGTACTCCTCATGTGTGTCAGACAGCAGAACTGTCTCGCCTCCATCTCCCTCCAACACCCCGATGAAGGTGAGCTCCACCTCTACTGGCTCAGCTACAGTCTTCTGAAATGTAATAACATGAACGGAAGTCTCAGCAAAGGCATTATATATCAATAGACGTGAGTCATTACATGAACACTATTAATGTTAGTTGACCACATGATCTAGCAAGAAAAATTATTCTGAAGCATATATTATTTAGCTTTGTTAATTTCAACATTTACTAAAACATTATGAAAGGGAAAGGTTTGGAACTGTTGTATTTTATGAACTAACATTATGTGTAACACAGATTGACAAGTACTGTACTTAGGCACTATTAGTTAATATTAATGCATTGACTAATTCTGAAGTGTTACCAATATAAATTATTACCAATGAATATATAAAAAGTGTATATACACTTGGTACACACTCAGGAGTGTAGGAAGATGCAGAAAGATCAATTAGAGAATAATTAGGTTACATGATGCATAATGTTGTGTACCTCCACAGCTGAATAGCTGGAGGAGTTCAGCTTGGGAGAAGGTTTGAGACTCGCCCTGAGATACGAAATCTCAACATGATCCCCCAGGCTGAGCTGGACCAGGGCCTCGTCACGCCAGCGGGACACCTCCAGCACCCTCTGGCCACACCGCAGAGACAGGTCTCTGATGGGGACCTCTCCATCACCCACTCGGGTCATCCTGGGGACCTGCAACTGCATGATCACAAGGGTAGAATTGTTAATGCAATGCAAGTGAATACAGTTACTAGTGCTTGGACATAATCAAAATAACATTGGCTGTGAATCTGATTAAAATGCATCTTTAAACAAAACATTACCTTAATTCAACCTGTATTAAAGGGATAGTTCACTTTGAAATTAAATTTTGGTATGTTTTAGCTTACCTGAAGGGCATCCAAGATGTAGGTGTCCCACAAAGTCCAAATTAAAACAATTCCCCATCGTCCCAATTAAACAATTCCCCATCGTAAGTACACATTGATGGCCTAAGACACGAAACGAGCGGTTTGTGTGAGAAAATGAACAGTATTTATATCGTTGTTACCTCTTGAACAAAGCCGCGTCCAAATGATCTGAGGGCACGGGTGGGTATAGATATATACACTGATGTCGCCTTGGCTACGGTTTCGTTCCAATGAACTGCAGTAGCCAAGGCGACGTCTAGTGTATCTATACCCGCCCGTGCCCTCAGATCATTTGGACGCGGCTTTGTACTTACGATGGGGAATTGATTAATTTGGACGATGGGGAATGGTTTTAATTTGGACTCTGTGCATGCTCTTTGAGACAGTATCCATATTCCTGCATGAAATGACTGACAGACAAAAACGGTTTGACCTAAAAATATCAAAATTGAAACTACTGCGGAAAAAGACACCTACATCTTGGATGCCCTTCAGGTAAGCTAAAACATACCAAAATTTAATTTCAACGTGAACTATCCCTTTAAAACCTTAATCACTTAATCTCACAAAAAAAGCAATAAAATGATGGCAGAGAATATATTAATATTAATAAAAATTACCATAACATTTGTGGCTATAGAAATACAGTTTGGGAGGGGGACTCTTTTTTTTTTTCTTTTTTTTTTAAGTTTAATTTATTGAATAAAATGTTATTAAATTTGCTCACTTTTTCAATTTCTCCCTTCAGGGAGATGAACCCTCTCCTTGTGAACAGGTCCTGCTCTTCCCCAGACAGCAGGGCAGTTGGTGGATTGAGGAGGTGTTTCGCTGACCTTTCTGCCTCCTCTGGCAACTCGAAGGAAGCAGTTTGGAATTTCTTCGAGTTGGGGTTGAGAAATACGCTTTCCCATCCAAATTTGTGGGACAGGGTGTAATTTTTTATAATATAGGCCCTCCTGGTCTCAAAAAGTGGGATTTCCCCATCCACAGGAGCAATAAATGCCCCCACGCCATCGCTGAGGTAACATATTGTAGTGGTTTTGTACGACGCTATTTTAATTTAGTTTTTGGACACCTCGTATGACTTAGCCCAATGGTTTGTCCGATTGTCCACACAGGTGATCCGGGTGGGTGCAGGCCTGCTGTATGGCGAACTTGCCGCTGACATTCTGGAGGGAAAGAGAAAGAGAAAAGATTGATTGAAAGACTAAAGGTGATGATACACAGACAACTTTGAGCAATGTTGCTTGGGCACTTTCTCCTTTAAGATGGGCAACAAATTTCTCTCTGGATATCTCAATGGAAAAGTGCCCACCACAACAACAAAAAGTTGCCCCATGTATCATCATCTTAAAACAGAAAACCAATGGCAATCATCAGCAAATAATATGACTATGTCCAACAGATGCACCATTCAGTTGGTTTAGTGCAGGGGTGTCAAACTCAATTTAGAGTCACATTACAATTTTACTTCAGAAACAACATTTTCCTGTCAGAAATACTCCTCTCAGAACAAATCCTGTCATAATATAGTTTACTTTATTGTCATGTCTTCATTACGTTTTAAAAATCACTAATTTAATTTGAATTAAGATAAAAAATTACTTCAGAAACTACATTTTCCTGTCAGAAATACTCCTCTCAGAACAAATCCTGTCATAATATACTTTAGTGATTTTTAAAACGTAATGAAGACTTGACAATACAGTAATGTAATTTGAAGGTGGTAAATTACTTCAGAAACTACATTTTCCTGTCAGAAATACTCCTCTCAGAACAAATCCTGTCAGTTAATTAATCCTCTATAGTCCGCCTGTCTTGTCACCATCATAGGCCTCATCACTTTCATTTCATTGGAATAATTACGTTTTTAGTTGTCAAGTTACAACTTTTAAGCAACATTTGTAGAAAAGTACAAAGTGACTTGCCTCAGAAAATAGGTGTAGTGCTTGATGAATGATCCTTGATGGGGGGGCAGGGGTCTTTTATTCTTGGCAGCAGTCCAATCAGAGATATCACCAAGGCACATGATGAACTTTGGCCAATGGTTTTCTGTTTTCTTGTGTGCATGCAATAGACCTTACAGTAGGTGGCCAGCCTATCTGGGCCTTACTGCCGCGCGTACCACCGCTTTAATTAACTGTAATTCAATCGTGTGTTAAAATCATTCGCGAAACTACCGAAAGGTGGTGCACTTTGACATATTGTTAATTATGATTTTTTTTTTCATGGATACTGAAACGCACACAGCCTATTTACCTCATGAATAATAGTTAAGCTTCAAATGGGCAACATCACAAATATGAAAACGTTTGATTTCTCCCGATTGAGAAAGCCAAACCTTACCTTATGGTTAGCTTTAAATTATTATTATTTTTTGTTTTTTTTGTTTTATTACTAAGCCTATATTATTATATACTGCAATTATATTTATCCATTAGAATTATCTATTTTTAATTATTGTTTTGTTCTGATAAATTTGTTAAATTTAAAGGATTTGTTGTAAAATATTTTCTTATAGCCTATTTTTTTCCTCTCACAAACTCTGATTTATTTTTTAGCTTGTTTAAAAAGAAAACATGCAGCAAACGAAAATGGGCGATTGATCCATTAAAATGAAACCTATACATGACTCATATATTTTTTTCCTCTGACAAACTTTATTTTTTAGTGTTTAAAAATAAATAAAGAAAGAAAACATTCAGCAAATGAAAATAGGCGATTAATCCGTTAAAATGTGTTACTCTTGGTTAACAGTAATTATAATTATTTTACTTCAGAACAGAGCCTGGGACTAATCTAGGTTATCCATGTTTTATGTTTTTTTTTTCATTGCATCTGAAAATGACTTTGTTCATTTCACTTCAGCTCAGCTCAGCTCAGCTGTGGACGATTTAAAAATGTTTGATATAAAGCAGTGATTCTCAACCCGCGGTCCGTCACGAATTCAAATGCGGCCCGCACCACATGCTGAATTAAAAAAAAAAAAAAAAACTATCAGTTTGTAAAATTTTATTGTTTACATCAATTAAAAAATAAAATGCTACTAATGAAATATACGTTATATCCTAATGTTTTTATGTGATTTTTTTTTTTTTTTCCTTCATATATTATTTTCAGACATGAGCAGACTGGCATAAGCATTTAACGAACACATACAAGCGCGCACTTTGGCAGAATTCAATTCAAATAGTCATCAACAGCCATCAGGTAAATTGCCTTTAAGGTAAAATTGCGCTTCAGAATTGACAAATTTGTTTTTTAAGGGAGAAAAAAAAAGAAATTCAAAAAATGTCAGCGAATGAACATGTACAAACTGAATAGTCGCAGTATCAGTATTGAAGGAGAAGTGCTGGATTGTCTTTTTTTTTTTTTTTTTTGCCCCGCAACTCACTTGAAGTTCAGATAAATGGAAACACCATACACTATGTAACAATCCTTGATTGAAGAAATGTGGCAAAATATCTCTGGAGAGAACCTCATATTATAAATATTATAAATATATGCTTTCCATATTTGGATCAAAATAGGCCACATTTGTGAGCGCACATTTTCTGAATGTTGCGCGTCAGGTCATGCAAGCCTGCATCTTAAAGCCTCTGTCAAACTTTCTGCGTCCGCGAGTCCGCTATGGACCGCTAGGTAGACGTGACGTAAAAATCGTCATTGGAGAGTGTGTGCCGAGGCTCTGAGCAGACGACCGCACGGACAGGTGCGCGTGGTCAGTATTTTTCAAAAGCACAATTGCACATGTGCAGGCAGAGTGAAGAAGCTCATTGCTACTCGAACCTGTGCAATCCGTCAGTAAAAGAATATAAAGACAGTCAGATGTGCAATAATTCTGGGCAATTGCAGAGCGGACCATCAGCCTGCGCATTCAGAAGTATAAATTGAAGAAGTCTGCGTCCGCGCTGGCCGTGTCTGCATCCGGATTGCTCATGCGGAAAGTATAACACAGGAGTTACAATCGCAACTTCTTTGTTTTATTCCTTTCAAGCTGAATCTCACAAAATTGGTCAGCTCCCGACAGCATCAGGTGTTTTATTTATGGGGAGTAGAATTGTTTATTTCAATGAATGTAATAGATTACATATCATAATAGTTAGTCTATAATATTATAAATCAGGTTGGTTTGTATTGCTGACGTAATATGTAAGTTATATGCCTAGACTTGCACTTAGACCATAGTGCGGCCCGCTGGAAAAAAAGGTTGAGAACCACTTTATACAGGAATTGTTCATTTAAAAAAATCTAATTATATTGTTAACACAAGTTCATTTAGAACTTTTTTTTTACTTATAAACACCTTGAGAATTTAAAGTTAGTTTAATAGTATTTAAATTCAAGTTTAAAAAAAGGTTTTAATTGCTTAAATTATTTTTATTAATTAATAATATGTTATCATGTTTATTCTTGTAAAAAATACGTGTTTATTCTTTAAGAAAACAAGGGAAAAAATAAGGGACAATCCAAATATTTGTTTTGCTTTACATATTTATGTAAGCTACAATTATTAAAAAAAAAATAATAATAATAAAATGTCAATAGAAAATACCATTGGCCTGAGTAATTTTGACCATTATAGAATTGTGACTTTAAAGATTAGTAATTTAGGTGGTAAAAATACTGTGAAATTACTAATGGCATGGATTTTAGAGCATAACAACTGAAGGTTTATGAAACATTAGCCAATAAAGCATTTTTTTTAAACAACGGAACTTAAAGTTGTGAACTAAAATATTATTTCAACCATACAGCATGTGAATAAATAAAATGCATAATTTTCATAACATTTCATTATTCATAAAATGCATAACGTTTCTGGTGTTTGGATTTGTACTTCAATATAATGAGCTCCAAGTTTAAGAATAGCCCTAGACTAATTTCTCTCTCTCTCTTTTTAACAGCATTAGCTCAATGATATACGTCTTCCTTCCGTTAGAATTTTCCTGCCTTGCTAAATGTTGGTCTCATGATCAATAAGTTGTATTCGCCTCAATCTGATTCAGTAAAGTCAAACCGCAGACAGTGAAGCTGCGTCACTGAGCGCGCGGGACTCGCTGTGAGGCGGGAACAGAGGATTCCACTTGGTCTTAAAGCCTGCCGCAAACATCCACGATCACAAATAACCAGAGATGTATAGTAACGGAGTAGAACTACTTCACTACTGTACTTAAGTACTAAAAGGCGGTATCTGTACTTTACTAGAGTATTATTTTTTTTCTCCTACTTCCACTTTTACTTCAGTACATATTTTCGATGAGTTTAATACTTTTACTCCGATATTTTTTTTTATGTGCTGCATCGTTACACGTTACAATTATAAAAATGTTACAAATCATTCCATTACAAACAGAACTGTAGATGGCAGGTTTGATGAAGCTGGCACATCATTGAGCGAATCAAGCGATTAAGAAGACTGCGCGTGCTGACTGAACTGCTGTGAAGAGAGAGATGAACGCCGAGCCAGATAATGACTCGTTCACGAGTCAAGAACCGGGTGCATCGGTTTTGAATCACCAGTACTTCTTTCTGACAGTTCGATTCAATAAACCAGTTGAAGAAAACAGTTCACCGGTTCTTTTGCGCTCGACATAATGGCGTCATTGGCGTTGACTGCAAGCCTTCGGTTTACCTGGGCTCATAACATTAGCACAGAATCAGTTCAGAATCAATCACCAAAAGAATCAGTTCGGTTCAGAAGCTCTGTGTGTCGGTTTGCTTTAACGCTGAATCACACATGCGCAGTATCATCAGCTCCTCGGTTCTCGAATCGGACACGTCTGACAGAAACGGTTCTTGACCACTGATCTATATATATAACTTATATTATAGATCAGTGTTCTTGACTCGTGAACGAGTCAGTCTGTTGTTCGTTATCTGGCTCGGCTCGGTGTTCATCTTCAGTTCTCTCTTCACAGCAGTTCAGTCAGTGTACTGTTTGAGTGCATGCATTACTCCGGGATATTGGTTTGTTTGAACTCAGAGGGAGTGTCAGCCACATTAAACAAGTTAACAGCTTAAGTCATTTGTGGATTAATGCGTATTGGAGACGCGAACCGTTTAAAAAGATTCAGTTCGATTTGGTTAACTGTTTCAAAAAGTTCCGGTTACATCAAATGATTCGTTCGCGAACCGGATATGACAAACTGCTTTGTTTTGAACTGTCTTACAACAGACACGGAAGAGAAGACAATGCTGAATAAAGTAATAGTTTTTGCTATTTTTGGACCAAAATGTATTTTCGATGCTTCAAAAAATTCTAACTGACCCTCTGATGTCACATGGACTACTTTGATGATGTTTTTCTTACCTTTCTGGACATGGACAGTATAACGTACACACAGCTTCAATGGAGGGACTGAGAGCTCTCGGACTAAATCTAAAATATCTTAAACTGTGTTACGAAGATAAACGGAGGTATTACGGGTTTGAAACAACATGAGGGTAAGTTATTAATGACATAATTTTGCAAATTGGGCTAACTAACCCTTTAATCTGTTTTTTGTTTACAAAAACTTAGTCAAAGGAATTGTGATTGTCCTTTAGGTTAATCATTTGAAATAGTAAAAACAGTATGTTCAAACTTTTGACTACTTTCTTTAATAACTACATAACACAATACTTGTACTTTTACTTTCAGTACTTGAGTAGTAAATTTTCAAATAGACTACTTGCAATACTTAAGTACAAAAAGATTTGAATACTTTAGTACTTCTACTTAAGTGTGGTGCTTAAAGAGCACTTCAACTTCTACTCAAGTCATTTTTTTGATAGAGCACTTGTACTTTTACTCAAGTCTGGGTCCCTAGTACTTTATACATCTCTGCAAATAACAAGGATTTTCGTAAAATAATGATTAATTATTAATTGATGATTTGTTATTATCATTACGGTCTTGTGAAAATAATAAAATTATGAATACAAAGAGTAGTGCAGCTGAGTGCAGGCATGTTTCAGCCCAGTAACACACCGTTCCTCAGAGCCAAAACACAGACCGAATTCAGTTCAGCTGGAGGGGGTTGGGTTTTGGGTAGTTATTCATGGCTTGTGGGGGTCGAGATAAAGGTGTGAATTGCTCTTTCATATGGACAGTGTCTTATGAGGCTTTCACTTGCTGAACCGGTTTATATACGACTATTGTTTTGGTTATATTCACAGTGCTGGCTCTCTCCGACGAGAGAAATGCAACATTCACAGATTTCACAATTTGTTTTCGTTTAAAAAACATTTCAAGCTTTCTGTAGATATATTTTTAATGTACCTATGTGAGACACAACGATATTATGTTAATTAAAAAATTATACATTCATTATCATGAAAAATTAAAGTGATGAGACGGCGCCTCCCTGTCATTAATGCACATTAATAATTTTTGCACAAACACTTGAATATGAGCTTCTTATCACGAGTAAAATTCATGCCAACAGCCAACATATTTAGCTTGATTAGAAGGTTGACTGCAAGAGTCGAGCGGGATGTTAAGAGTTTGTCTGTTTCTTTTACTGATTATTTTCAGGTTAAAGCATGATTTAAAAAGATTCACACTCAATCGCTTTTGTAATAATGCGTTCAAACAAATGTAATCTTACAGGGCTACTACATTATCAGCATGCTATCTGATTTTGAAATCTTTGAAGAAGTTAATCGATCTGTTTAGAATAACTGACAAAAATGTACTGTTATTTTCATCACAAATAAAATTTTCACAGCAGAAAGCAGCAATTAAAGATGTAATGCTTACAATGTTATTAGTTTGGCATGTGATTATAGGGAAAAAAGTTTACACAAAATAGCTTAAGCCACTTTGAAACTCTCCTGTTATTTTTTTTTTTAATTATTATTATTTTATATGCTATGTTATTAACATAACATTTCAAACTTACTGAAATACTTTATTCACGGAGTGAAGGCGGAGCGCGTTTCTGGTATCAGTGCGCTTGGAGGGGAAGTTGTTGCTGCTCACAGACTCTGCTGCGAGTGAGAGAGATGTTTCATCTGACGAAATGAAGACGACCGCGGGAACATCCGCCAAAAATCAACCTGCAGCAATGCTCGTTCATCGACTCGCCAAGCTTTACTTTCGTAGGTCGCATGGCAGTAAATAATTCGATAATATGACCATGCAGTCAATACAGATATTTAATAAAAACATTAAAACAAGCAGGGCTGTAAAATAAAACAATAAAAAACGCACGCCAGGTCTACACCGGACACAAGTGGAGCAATCCAACAAAAGACAACAGAACACAGTGATGGATACACTGTACTCGATCCCCATCAGTGAACTGATGCTCATTCTGTTTATGATGAAATGTTCTGACACTGTGTTCAGATGATTTGACACTATAGTGTGATGTCATCAAGTTTAGACACACTTTTCGCTGTGGGGCACGGATGACAACTTTCGCGTCCGGTGTAGACACAGACAGTGACTGCTCTATTTACAAATAAGTTCTAAAAAAAAAAAATAAAAAATAAATCTAAACCAGTGGCATAACGAGATGGAAATATAAACTAGAAAAAATATTAACAGGTCCTCCGTCCATGACACTGACTCACTGCGGAGCTGGCAGTTTTAATCTGAACAGCTCTTAAAGCTGAGTGGATGGTTAAATGCATGATGGGCTAGTATTAAAAAAAATAAATAAATAAAGGTCTTTCCAGCATTTAGGTAAAACAGTACTGTTTTTTTTTTAATCATCTTGTTGCAGTTATAAATTTGACTGCTAAATAAACTATATTAAAACTTGTTTTGTAAAATTTCTTCGTCAATTGAATATTGATGTAAAAATCGGTTTAAATCATAAATCAGATTTTTTTTTTTCTAAAAAAAAAAAAAAAGGTTTTTTTTTTTTTAGGACATATGATATTACCCTACTTTAAAAGCAACTAAAGAAGGTTCCCTTTAAAATCACTTAAGTTGTCAATTACTAAAGCTTTTTTCAAGAAGCCATGTCATGTCCTTGTATGTTTATTATTTCATACTTATAAGAAAACATTTCTCAATGATGATTGTGGTGACGATGTCAGAAAATCTAGAACTCTCCTGATATGCTCATGTGAGAATACGTTTTTTTTTCAAAAGTTAATCTTAAAATTGTGCTTATTAATTGTCATGAGCAGATGTGGCTTTTTCAGCTAATTTAAAAGTTTAAAAGTGAAAGTACTTAAAACTAACCCAAATGGTGTCTAAAAAACATGCTATTTTATGCATACATTTGTAAATGTGTGTTCATGAATTCTGTTTTAATGTGGAATAAATGCACCATTTCTGATAGGAAAGCTTTTCTGCTGATGAGGAGGGTAATGATTTCAGAAAAATTTGAAGAAGTTTCCAGAGACTCATGTGAGAATACAGTTTAATATTTGTGTAGTCTATCTAGTCTCATACTTCTTTTAAAGCACACACTTCTTATGTCTCAATTAGTGCAATACTTAGATTGCAGAAACCACAGTGCCGTTTGTGAGGGAAGCATATGAGAAAGAGTGTTGTATCAGTGAGGAAAAAATATATTCAAATGCCAAAAACACTAAAGAAGAATCCCTATACTGCACACTTGACAGCCTCAGACATCCAAACTGGCTTTGAGTGACTTGTTTGATCTTATCAATCTCCACTGTCCTGATTCAACCACTGACTATGTTTACATGCTGTTAAAATTCGGGTTATGGTGGGGTTAAGGTCACTATTCGGGTTTCTGAAACATTCGGGATAACCCGTTTACATGCGTGAGCAGAGAGAGTTACTCCTGTATGCATGGAATGTGTAATCAGTCGCCAATCCCGATGTAAACGACGCACGGTTAGCGTCTGGACGTACGGACAACAATTTCCGATTCTTCTTCCTGTATCCAAAGACAACAACAGCAGCAGCAGGCGGATAATGAATAGTTTGGTCTTTTGTTTTTGCGCTTTGGCGCTGGTACTGATCCACCAGCAGCACTTGACACTACTGTGCCTCTATACTGCACGCGGGGTTTTTTTAATGCCCCGTCTCTACTCAAAAGACCAAGATTCCTTGCGAATAGAACATGCGCAGAACACACATTTTGATGGGGATATGCCGAAACGCATTTAAAAGACCAAATATTCGGGTTAGAAAAGGGGTACCTCAGGTATAATATTCCGGTTTTTAAAAACCGGGATATGAGCATATCCGGGTCTTTGCCGGTGTTTACATGGCCGTGCGCGACCGGGTTATTGCTAATATTCTGGTTTTGAACGGGTTATTGGCTGCATGTAAACGTAGTCACTGTTGTTCCAGATAATTTATACAAGTTCATGAAATCCTTTCACGGTGACAGTTTTAAAGACCTGTGTTGACTCATATGGAGGACAGGAGGTGTGATGGATGAAGGTTGGAGAGTGATGCAGGGACCTCGATGGCAGCACAGACTGGTGAGTAGGTGGTTTGAGTGCGCTGGTAGAGATGATGGTGGTGGTAGATCCGTGAGAGGTTAAGATAATCTGTGAGTGAGTGATACAATCCAGAGACGACCAAACAGGAGACAAAGCAAGGGCAGGAACACGAGACACTGAACAGACATCAACACGGAGGACCTCAAACAACGATCTGACAAACAAGAGACGAAAGACAGGGCATTAAGTAGGCTGTTGGAATGAGCTGCAGCTGCCGCTGATCACCCACATGAAATAATCAACATGACGTAACATAAACACAGCAGGAGACGGTGCATTCATGAACCGTGACAATGACAAATGGTCAAGGACAAAGTGCAACTCACTAAATGTTGAAAACATATTTGGTGGCACTATTTACAAATCTTTCGGTGCACTAAATGACCCAAAATTGATGAATATTCCAGTGTCATGGAATGTTGAATGTGTTTCAGTTTTAAAATATTTTCTATTTTCTATATATTCTCTTGAATGTTAAAATGTCTTGGATGTTTGCATACATTTATAATTTTGAAATGGTGAGTAATGGTTGTTTACTGCCTATAATATTCTTACCCTTACTACAACTAGTAATACTATTTATTTATTTATTTATATGTATTGTTTGTTTGTTTTATTGCTGCCAACAGATATTATATAAAAAAGTAGTTGTACTTGTATCTAATTAAACAAAAATAAAACTGCAAAATATCAGACTTTTACTGTCTTTACATTATTTTAGAATCCAAAACCTGTCGGTTTATTTGTTTCTTTTTCATTTTTTTTAAAGTTTTTTTTTTAAAAGTTTTTTTTATTTGCAGGAAATAAACCCTGCAGGAAGACAACTTTGCGTCTTGTACATTTGTTTTATTTCTGCATGAGGTGCACATTGCCAAGACTCTGTTTTGTCTTTGTTTCATTGTGTTCACCTTCTGTTTGCTCATTTTCAGCTGACCCAGTTTTCCCATGTGTTTCTTTCTCATTCACCTGTCCCTTGTTGCTCTCCTAGCTTGTTACTCCTCGTTTGGTTTACTATTTACGGTCCCATGTTTCCAGTTCTCTTACGAGAGCTCTCTCGTACTGCGTCTTAGCTAAGATGCTACGGGAAAAGTCTCTTTTCACGAAATACTAAAGCAAAACATTATCGTTAATTTTGAATTTTTGTAAAGCGCATTTGCAGCAGTACACAGCCATAGGCGAGACGGCTCGTTCGCTCATTAGCTTGTTCTGCGGCAACTGCACAAGCCTATCGAGCGCAGGCTGATGCAACATCAGACCAATAAGGGAGCTTCGCGCCCTTCTTGCCACTTCCCGTCGAAACGGATGTGGCCCAACCTATAAAAGGAGCTCGAAAAGGCTGACTCACCTGATTTTTCATCTCTTCATAGATGAATCACTGGATTCATCGCTGGATCACGGAGGAAGCAAGCGCCGTCTGAGAAAGCATATCAGCAGGACGAGCCATTCTAAAGCTGCTGGCATCGCCGCCTTCCACTACCGTTCCTGCTGCGCTATCCGGCGCCTTTATCCTTTCAATTCTGTTATATCCAGCTGTTCTTTATGTGTGTGTGTGTGTGTTCGCCCTGCGACACACACTCATAAAAGAGCTCGCGTCTTTTTTAAGATGCCTTCCTGCGGCTCGTCAGAGCCCCACTCAGCGAGGGAGACCGGTACGTCATCTGTGTCTCCTGCCTGGGTGAAGATCATGCAGCGCTCGCGCTCGCTGACGGCGGATGCCCCCACTGCGAGCTGTTGCCATGGTGACTCTGAGGACTCACCTGGCCTTTTTCTCTGAGCCTGCATTCTCCGCTGCGCTGAGGCGCCGTAAAAGCATCGCTTCCAGCGGATTCCGGAACCGTCTTCAGCTCAACCGAGCACGCCCGCTGTTTGCCGGCGCGTCGTCCGAGGAAGTCGATCTCAGGGCCGCGTCGGGGGAAGAGGACACGCGCTCTCTGCTAGCTTCAGATAGTGAGGGCTGGGCGAGCTCCGAGGATCTCGCACCTTCTAGAAGCCCAGCAGACGAGCTGACATCGAGAAGGAGCCGGGGCGAATGATCGCGTTGGACACGACGAGTCTCGGCCGCGAGTGGTCTGCACCAGCGCCCCCCCTCTCGTTCCCGGCTGGATGGTATTTCCCTTTCGGATGAGCGTACTTCTCAAAGCCCGCCTCATTTCTTCCTGAGCTTCACGAAGAGGTGGCAAAGGCTTGGAACGCTCCATATTCAGCGCGAACTCGTTCGTCTGTCTCACTAGCATTCTCCACACTGGATGATGCTACAAACAGGAACTACCAGTCACTTCCGCCGGTGGAACAGGCGATAGCGACGCACCTTTGTCCGCCCTCTGCTGGACGGCGGACGAAAGCGGTGTTTCCATCTAAAGCCTGCTGCATGACGCTGCGTCTGCACTACTAACGATGGCTGCTTTATCGAAGCGCAGGGGTAAGAGTTCCGCTGTGGCCGAGCTCTCACCCAAGCACGCCGCTGTTTCAGTTCCAGGAATTGTGACTGTCTCAGCGTTTTCTGCAACGCGCAAGCCTGCACAGTTGCCTGCTTGCCTGCACACAAAAGCCGTTATCACAACAGCTTCAGCAACGCAGCTCGAGACCCCCGTTCTCGCTCTACCGGCCGTCGCCCCGCGCCATGGGGACCGCGGCAGAGGATTACGGTGAGGCCGGGAGCCCCGAAGCCATCCTAGGAAATCCATCTATGCATGCTGCATGACGCTGCGTCTGCACTACACACAATGGCTGCTTCATCGAAGCGCCGGTGTACGAGTTCCGCTGTTTTGGCCGGGCTCTCACCTAAGCGTGCCGCTGTTTCAGTTCCAGAGATTGTGACTGTTTCAGCGTCTTTTGCAATGCGCAAGCCTGTACGGTTGCCCGCTTGCCTGCACACAAAAACCGTTATCACGGCTACCCAGATATTTCCCAAAAAAGGTGTAATTTCTGGTGTCCCGGCCACGGCCGATGGTGCTATAAATGTAGTGACGATGCCCACTGCTCAGTGCCCATCTCCACATATAAGCACAGCCCTTCACACAGGGCTCGCGCCCATAAAAGCGACTCAAGTCGATCACGCGCACTACATAGTAGACGTGCCCACTCCTCAGTGCCCACAATCACTATGTCACACGCGTCATGTGGTTTCTGTAAAAACAAAACCCGTGCACGTTCGTCCGGCCACGGCCGATGGTGCTATAAATGTAGTGACGATGCCCACTGCTCAGTGCCCATCTCCACATGTGAGCACAGCCCTGCACACAGGGCCTGCGCCCATAAAAGTGACTCAGGTCGATCGCGCACACTGCATAGTAAGCGTGCCCACCCCTCAGTACCCACAATTACTATGTCACACGCGTCATGTGGTTTCTGCAAAAACAAAACCCATGCACGCTCGTCCGGCCATGGCCGATGGTGCTATAAATGCAGTGATGATGCCCACTCCTCAGTGCCCATCTCCACATGTAAGCACAGCCCTGCACACAGGGCTCGCGCACATAAAATCGACACAGATCGGTCGAGCGCGCCGCATAGAAAACGTGCCCACTCCTCAGTGCCCACATACACTATGTCACATACGGCGCGTGGCTTCTGTAAAAACAAGGCCCGTGCACGTACGCTCTGCACAGGCAGACAGCGAGTTGAAAGTGGTAAATGTGCACATATGCAGCCCACAGTTACTCGCAGACATATCGAGTCCCACGGGACCTGCTCAGCCTTCCCCCAGTCGGTTAAGCGCCGGGACGGGGTCGAGGAGGAGCGATCTGCCTGCTGTGATCAGCGCGCTCCCCGTCTCAAATGCGCAGCACACCCGAGCGCAGCCGTTGCCCAGTCAACAGAGCACGCTCCGCATCCAGCCCTTAGCCATTCATGCAGATGCATGGTCAGCGCTTCCAGGGGTTTCGGATTGGGTGCTAGGCATTATAAAGAGAGGCTACTCGCTACAGTTTTTTCGACGCCCTCCGCGCTTTTCAGCGTGCATCGAAACTACGGTCAAAACAGAAGTAGCACACATACTTCGGGCCGAAATATCAAAACTGTTGAGCAAAGGGGCTGTAGAGCTTGTGTCTCAAGCTCAAAGCGAGGGGGGGCTGTACAGCAGATACTTTCTGGTGCCCAAGAGAGACAGGGGTCTCAGGCCCATACTGGATCTAAGACAGCTGAACAAGGCATTGATTAAACGCAGTTTCAAAATGCTTACGACCAGGGAATTCCTCGCGCAGATTCGCAGAGGGGACTGGTTCATGTCAATAGATCTGAGGGACGCGTATTTACAAATACAGATAGCGTCAAACCACAGGCGATATTTGAGATTCGTCTTCGAGGGTAAGGTATACCAGTTTACAGTCCTCCGTGGCTCCTCGTACATTTACGAGGTGCATGGATGCAGCGCTCGCTCCTCTCAGACTCAGAGGCATGCGAGTGCTGGATTATTTGGACGACTGGCTGGTTCTGGCCCGATCATGAGCGGAGCTCGTGGACCACAGGGCCGTTTTACTCGATCACCTCGAGAAGCTCGGCCTCAGTGTCAATTGGGCGAAGAGTTCGCTGAACCCCAGTCAGACGATTCTGTTTCTGGGTATAGTTCTGAACTCGTGTTCCATGACGGCGCGGCTGTCATCACAGCGCGTGATGGGCATTCAGCGCGCAGCGAGTTCTTTGCACTGCGGCGCGACCGTGTCGCTCAAACACGAGGCTCAAACCTCATGGCCTCAGCATCTCCGGCTCTGCAGCTGGGCCTGCTCCGCATGCGCCCCCTGCAGTTCTGGCTGAAGACGCGGGTGCCGCGCAGAGCGTGGGCATCTGGCCGGCTGCATCTCAAGGTCAATCAGAGCTGTGTCACAGCTCTGGCACCTTGGACAGCGAACGGCTGGTACCGATCAGGTGTAAGCCTGGGGACTTCCCCGAATGTGAAGATGGTGTCGACGGACGCCTCCACTTCGGGATGGGGAGCGCTGATTGAGGGCAGACCGTCCTTTGGCCTATGGTCAGAACGGGAAAAGCTCCATCATATCAACTGTCTGGAAATGCTGGCAGTGGAGAACACGCTGATGCGCTTTTGTCCCAAAATCAAGGATCACCACGTCTTAGTCCGTTCGGGCAACATGTCTGTGGTGTCCTACATAAATCGCCAGGGCGATTTCGGGTCCTGAAACCTGTACAGGCTAGCGGAACGCCTCCTGGTTTGGGCTCAGCGCAACGTGCGTTCGCTGAGGGCAGTGCATGTGCCTGGGCTACAGAATCTGGGTCCAGACAGGCTGTCCAGAGGCAACGTTCCTACGGGCGAATGGTCTCTACACCCGCAAACAGTCCGGCTGTTGTGGGAGAGATTTGGCAGGGCGGAGGTGGACCTCTTCACGTCCCCGAAAACGCTCACTGTCCTGCGTTCTTTTCCAAGAACGAAAGCGCGCTGTAACGGGAATGGCCGTGCTGCCCGCTTTATGCTTTCCCTGCCGTCTCCCTCCTTCCGCAGGTGATAGAACGGGTGAGAGAAACGAGATGTTCAATACTGCTTGTAGCACCTCTTTGGAAGAACCAACCATGGTTCCCAGATTTGATGCAGTTAGCAGATGTCGCCCTGTGGCCGGTACCGTTGAGGAGGGACCTCCTCTCGCAGGCCAGGGGCTCGATTTGGCACCCTCAACCGGAGTTGTGGTCCCTCCATGTGTGGGCGCTCAATTGTTGCCCGCTGATCTCGCAGTGGGAGTGCTAAATACCATCACTCAGGCTAGAGCTCCGTTGACACGACGTCTGTATGCCTCGAAGTGGTCGGTGTTCTCCAGCTGGTGCACAGCTCGTGGTTATTCACCCCTTAGTTGTGAGGTGACGGAGGTCCTCTCCTTCCTACAGGAGCTGTTGGATAAGGGCAGAGCCCCATCCACGCTCAAAGTTTATGTGGCGGCCATCGCGGCGTTTTCTGAAACGGCGCTTGGTCAGTCAATAGGAAGGAATGATTTAGTCATCCGGTTCCTCAGAGGAGCTAGGAGGCTGAATCCTCCCAGACCTCCGTCAGTCCCTATGTGGGACCTCGCGGCGGTTTTGGAGGCCTTGAAGGGTCCCCCTTTTGAGCCTATCCAATCGGTTAGCCTTCAAGCATCTGTCGTTCAAAACAGTATTCTTGTTGGCTCTCGCTTCGGGGAAGCGTGTGGGTGATTTGCACGCACTCTCGGTGAGCCAGTCGTGCTTGGAGTTTGGGCCCAATGACTCAAGGGTCATACTCAAACCTAGGCACAGTTATGTGCCGAAATCCCTCAACACACCGTTTCGGGCTCAGATTATTGCCCTGTCTGCCCTGCCGGTGTCAGGAGAGGGTAGAGACTCGAGTCTTCTTTGCCCTGTCAGGGTTTTAAGAGCTTATGTGTCTCGCTCTGCTGCCTTTCGGCAGACGGAGCAGCTGTTTGTCTCGTTCGGTGGACGTTCCAAGGGAATGGCTGTTTCAAGACAGACTCTATCCAGATGGATAGTTGACGCCATAGCGGTAGCTTACGCTTCCAGGGGCCTTCAGTGCCCGTTGGGCGTCAGAGCACACACCACAAGAGGCGTCGCCTCGTCGTGGGCGTGGTCTACTGGGATCTCCTTGCAGGATATATGTATGGCGGCAGGTTGGGCCTTGCCGTCTACATTTATCAGGTTCTATAACCTGGAGGTTCCCGCCTTGCAAGCAAGGCTGCTGTCGGTATGGTCAAATCAGGGCCCTGAGGGGAATTCGGAGTTCACGAGTGCTATGTGCTGCCGACTGTTATATGGGCAGTATTGCGTAAGACCCGCATTGCCACATTGGTCAGGCCTTGCCTCGGCTGTGTGATGTCATATTGCCGCATTTATGGATGCTGCTAGATATGGGACGGAGGGCTTTCCCCCTTTTCAGTCCTGGACTCTCTGTGAGTCCCTCAGGTGACTGTGCACTGTAAATCCTGGGCGTTGCTTCAGGTTTATTGGTGTGATCCCTGCGCGCACGGTGTTTTACATTGGGTTCCCGTAGCGTCTTAGCTAAGATGCAGTACGAGAGAGCTCTCGTAAGAGAACGTACTCGGTTACTAAACGTAACCTCGGTTCTCTCTAGAAGAGCGAACGAGTACTGCGTTCTATGCCGTGCGTACGATTCACTCTGGTTCGGTTCGGCGATGAAATAAATCAGGTGAGTCAGCCTTTTCGAGCTCCTTTTATAGGTTGGGCCACACCCGTTTCGGCGGGAAGTGGCAAGAAGGGCGTGAAGCCTGCGCTCGATAGGCTGTGCAGTTGCCGCAGAACAAGCCAATGAGCGAACGAGCCGTCTCGCCTATGGCTGTGTACTGCTGCAAATGCGCTTTACAAAAATACAAAATTAAGGATAATTTTTTGCTTCAGTATTTCGTGAAGAGACTTTTCCTGTAGCGTCTTAGCTAAGACGCAGTACTCGTTCGCTCTTCTAGAGAGAACCGAGGTTACGTTTAGTAACCGAGTACGTTCTTTGTCCTTGCAGCACGAGTGAAAAATATATAATGTAATGTCCTGCATGTTGTCAATATGCCATGCATGATTTCATCATTCCCATGATATGACAATCATCATTCCCATGATATGGTCAATATGGTCATGGTGATGGGGTTCATAGGTTATTTTAGTAAGGGTGATTTTGTTTTTTGATTTTATAGGTATGGGTGTGTTCCTTTCTTGGTATTTGGTTTTGTTTTTTCCTTGTGTTGCAGGTGGCCGCAGAGATACAGGACACCTGACTCCCATTAGGAGGTGGAGATAAATATCGTGGTTTCATGCAATGAGGGAGGCAGTTCCGAGATGGCGGTAATGCACGATTGCAAACTGCCAATAAAAAATACAGAAGAAGAAGAAGAAGAGCGTGGGCCAGACCCTTTGGAAAGTTTACGCAGGAGGAAAAGTTGAAGAAGCGATGATAAAAGTTCTTCGAGTTGCTGTCACCTAATGAAGAGAAGACAAGGAACTTTATTGGAAGAAATGGGGAAACGTGACAAAGGAGTGAAAACGATGTCGGGTAGGCAAAGCTGTGCTGGAAATGGGCCAGAATGGGCTAACTCGGATGACACTGAGAATGAAGATCATATGGAGTTTAGTCAGGAGAGAGATAGAATAAGAGAGAAACGGGGTGGTGAAAGTGGAAAAGAGGGGTCAAAGAAATTCAAAGGGATGATGACTAAAGTGGATGGAAAGGATGATAATTTGAAGATAGATGATGAGTGCAAAGTAATACTTAGATTTGAGGAAGAAAATGGAGTGCTTGGTATGAATCCAGTGAAGTTGACTACGATATTAAAAACCAAGTGGGAGATGTCAAAATGGCCAAAGTTTTGAGGGATGGAAACCTTTTAATAATATGCAAAAATGAAGATCAAAGAGAAAGGGCCTGTAGAATGAAGGAGATAGGAAGGTTTAAAGTAAGTAGCGTTAGTCGCGTGGAGAAGAGAAACATGTGGAATAGGGGGGTGATTTAGGGGATCCCTGTTGATGTAAATGTGGATGAAATAAAAGCAAACTTAAAAGGAGGGAAAGTGAAAGATGCCCGAAGATTGACCAGCTTTAAGAATGGGGTGAGACAAGTAAGTGAAAGTGTGTTGTTGGAATTTGAGGATGAAATGCTTCCTAACCGAGTATCCCTAGGATATATGATGTATAATGTGAGAGAATACGTTCCTAAACCTTTGAGATGTTTTAAATGCCAGATGTTTGGTCACACAGCCATGAATTGCAATGGGAAAAGAAGGTGTGCTAGATGTGGTGAGGACCATGATTATGAGAAATGTAGAAGGGATGTGCAACTGAAATGCTGTAACTGTGGAGGAAATCACAGTGTGGCATATGGGGGATGTGAAGTAATGAAAAGGCAGGTTGAGATTCAGCAGGTCAGAGTGAAAAATAAAATATCATATGCAGAGGCCGTTGGACTGGTGAATCACAGGGATGAAAGATTAGTAAATGAGGCAAGTGAGAATCTGAATAATGATCAACACGAACAGATAAAAGGGGGTAAAGTTCTGGTTGATTTAAGGAAATTAGTCATCTTTATAGCAGGGGTCATCAATGCTACCACCGAGGCAAAGTCAAAAACGGAAAGGATACAAATAATAGTAAAGGCAGCAGTGAACCATCTTAGCCTGAATGATTTGTCCTGGGAAGAGGTGAGGAATGAGTTAAGTGCTCAGGCCAGTCAGGAAGCTTCATCTGTTGGCTGATATTATGGTTCTTATTCTTCAATGGAATGCAAGAAGCTTGGTGGCAAATGGGCAAGAATTTAAGTATTTTATCAGTTCATTACCAACTACACCTGATGTAATCTGTATACAAGAAACATGGTTATCACAGAAATTAGTTTGTAAGGAATGATAGGGAAGATGGTGTAGGGGGTGGGTGTGCTACATTTATCAAGAAGAATATTCCATATCAAGTTATATCAAAAGGAAGGGAGGAAGAGTATATTATTGTTAAAATATGGACTAAGCAAGAGAAGTTTTCTGTGGTAAATTATTATAATCCATGTAGAAGATTAGATGGTAATAAATTAAATCAGATTGTTGAACTAGCAAGTGAGCGCATTGTTTTATGTGGAGATTTTAATGCCCATAGTTCATTATGGGGAGTGGGGGAGAACTGATTTAAATGGGCTAATAGTAGAACAGTTGTTGGATGAGTTTGATTTGGTATGCATTAATGATGGGAGAAGCACAAGAATAGATGTTCACACGGGTAAAAGTTCAGCACTTGATTTAACACTAGTGTCAAAAGAGGTGGCAGGTATTTGTGAGTGGGAGTTATGGGAGGAATCAACTATGGGTAGTGATCATTTTCCTGTTGTATGTAAGTTAGGTGTGAGAAAGGATGAGAGGGAAGAAGGAAGAGAGGATAAATGGATATTAAATAAGGCTATGTGGGGTAAATTTGAATATCTATGTGAGGAGGCGAGTAGTGAAATTGATTTAAGCCAGGATATAGATGAAATTGAAGAAAAGTTTAAAGAAGTACTGATTAGAGTGGCTAACTTATGTATTCCAAAAAGCAAAGGAAAAATGAATAGGAAACCAGTTCCATGGTGGACGGAAGAGTGTGGGAAAAGCATTAAAGTAAGAAATAAGGCATTTAAAATGCTGAAGAGTAATCTTAACTTCCAAAGATTGATAGAATACAAAAAGGCCCAGGCTCAAGTTAGGAAAGTAGTAAAGAAGGCAAAAAGAGACAGTTGGAGAGAATATTGTAATAAAATAGGTAGAACGACTCCATTAGGAAATGTGTGGGGAATGATAAGGAAAATGAGGGGAATTAGAAAGGACTGGCAGTTTCCAGTTTTAAAAGCAGGTGAAACCATAGCAGTAACAAATAGGGAAAAAGCTGATATCATAGCTAAGGCCTTGGTTGAAATTCATAGTTCTAGTAATCTGTCAGAGGCTGGGGAAAGAGGAAGAGAAGTGACTAGAGATGCATACCCAGAGGCACTAATAAGAAAGGAAAGTACAGAGGATGCTATGGATTCCCCTTTTACATTAAGTGAAATGAAACGGGCAATAGATAAAGCTAAGGTAACTGCTCCAGGAAAAGATCAGATTAGTTATAGTATGTTGAAACAGTTTGGAATTTTAATGCAAATGAAACTTTTAAGTATATATAATAAGAGCTGGGAAGAAGGGAGATTACCAATAAGTTGGAAAGAGGCTATTATTATACCTATAGCAAAACCAGGTAAGGATTCAACGAATCCAGCAAATTACAGGCCCATTGCCCTTACGTCGCATGTTGGGAAAATTATGGAACAGATGATTGTAGAAAGAATGACATTTTATATAGAAAGTAAATATATTTTATCCCCTTATCAAAGTGGGTTTAGGAAAGGACGGGGAACAATGGACCCTGTGGTTTGCTTGGAAACAGAAGTTAGAAAAGCTATGATAAATAAGGAATCGGTTATGGCAGTTTTCTTGGATGTGGAAAAAGCTTATGATATGGTATGGAAAGAGGGGCTATTGATTAAATTAGATAAAATGGGTATTAAGGGAAGAGTTTTTAATTGGGTCAAAAGTTTTCTATCTGAAAGGTATATTCAGGCTAAAATTGGTGCTTCAGTGTCTAATAAATTCAAAGTGGATAATGGCACCCCGCAGGGTAGTGTGATAAGCCCATTACTTTTCTCTATTATGATTAATAATGTTTTTAGTAAAATAAGGTATGATATTGGGAAATAATTATTTGCTGATGACGCTGCCCTTTGGAAAAATGGTAAGAGCTTGTTGTTAGTTCAAGAGAAGATACAGGAAGCTGTAGGTTTAATTGAAGAATGGTCTTATTCATGGGGTTTTAAATTTTCAGTGGAAAAGACAAAGATGATGGTTTTTACTCAAAAGAGGGATAGGGTGGCTAAGGTGTTATTGTATGGGAATCAAATTGAGCAGGTAAATTACTTTCGGTTTTTAGGGGTAACGTTTGACTCTAAACTAACTTGGACAGAGCAGGTAAGGATAGTAGAGGAAAAGTGTAAGAAGATTTTAAATATAATGAGGTGCTTAACTGGGATAGAGTGGGGTTCTAGTAAAGGAGCCTTAAGAGGGATATATGTGGCTTTAGTAAGACCAGTGATTGAATATGGAAGTACAGTGTTTAGATCTGCATCGAAAACATCATTAAAGAGACTGGAAATTATACAAAATCAAGCACTACGAATTTGTTGTGGAGCCATAAGGTCCTCTCCGGCTTGTGCATTAAAAGTTGAGGTGGGCGAGCTTCCATTAAGTTTAAGATTTGAGCAACTGATGATGAACTATTGGACTAATCTAAAAGGTCATAATGAAAGATGGCATCCTACAGTCAAGTGTCTTATTCCTTGTTGGGAAAGTGGGAAGGCTAAGATAGAATGTTTTGCTTGGGCATCTAGTAAAATAGCAATTGAAATGAAATTGCTGGAGAATAAGTTCAGTCCTATTGTTCCTTTTTCAAGTACGGCGCCTTGGTTGTTTACGCCACTAATTATAGACTTCAATATTCAAGGAGAAATAAAAAGACTTAATGGGAAAGGAAACTGGGTAGAAAAAGTGGAGGACAGAATAAGGTCTATATATATAATTCATTTATAGCTGCATTTACGGATGGTTCAAAAGATCCTAAGAGTGGTGTTACTGGTTTTGCATTCACTATTCCAGAATTAAAGATTAATGTTAAGGAAAGAACCTCTGATCATTTGACAGTATTTACTGTGGAAATGTTAGCTATTTTAAGGGTATTACAGTGGGTAGAGGAAAACAAAATTACCAAGGTTCTAATTTGCTCGGATAGTTTATCATCATTAATGTCTATTCAGTCGTTATCATCTAATAGTAGACTTGATATTGTGTACGAAATTTATGAGACTGTATATAGACTGCAACATATTAATGCAGTGGTCAGATTTTTGTGGATTCCAGCTCATAGGGGGATTGAGGGAAATGAGACAGCAGATATGTTGGCTAAGCAAGCTTTGAAACTCGACAGAATTACAAAAGTGGCACTAAGTAAAGCTGAAGTTAAAGTAAAAATAAAGGAAAATATTATGAAGACATGGCAGAGACAATGGGATGAAGGGAAGAAAGGGCGACATTTGTACAATATTGTGCAAGAAGTAGGGAAAAGGAAATCTATAGATCGATGTACTAGAGAAAGTAGCATTATTTCGAGGTTGAAATTAGGACATACTGGATTAAATAAAACTATGTATTTATTGAAAAAGCACCCTTCAGGTTTGTGTGATTGTGGAGGGGGAGAGGAATCAGCTGAACATGTGATTAGTGAATGTGTTAAATATGGAAATCAAAGGATAAAATTAAAAGAGGAATTACTGAAATTTGGGGAAAATGTGTTGAACCTTAAAAATCTTTTTAAAATTGGAGAGCAGGTAATGGGAGCTTTGTTTAACTTTTTGAAAGAAACTGGTTTAATGAAAAGGATTTAATTTATTGGTGAAGTTATTATAAAGGTAGAAAGAAGGTAAAGTGAGTTTTTTTTTTTTTTTGTCGCTTGTGATGCTTACATTTCTGGCCCACACTCCAGCACAGTAGGTGGCGGTTATGCACCTTAAATGTCGGTTGCCACCCGCCAATAAAAAGAAAGAAGAAGAAGAAGAATGAGGGAGGAAAAAATCCCATGAGGAAGTGCGCGGCGAACGGAAGTGCCTTTCCGGGGGAACACGACTTCTGGAGGGCAGCTCGCAGACCGCGCTGGTTGGACTAGGAGGTTTTGGCAGACTGACAGTTACCCTACCTTCGTGATTTGAACACAACAGACGTATTTTTCGGAGAAACTGCGATTCAGACCATCACCGGCTGGTGATGGCGGAAACAGCAGCGAGAAGTCGGAAAGGAACGGCGGTGAGGCACAACTGCTCCGTGAATGGATCAGAGAGGCGTGAGTTGGGAGATAGTGAAGGGAGTATGGATGTAGTAAGTGAAGAGGAAAGTGAAAGATCGTCAGAAAATTGCTGGAATGAAGCAAGAAGTCGGAAAAATCGGGGAGAAAAACGGAAGAAAAGGAGCGACGTAGAAGAGTCTGATGATAAGAGTAGTGATAGTATTAAATGCATTGTAAGGTTTGGAGATCAGTTTGGGGTAAGCAAAATTAATCCAATTAAACTGACAAAGATCATAAATAGAGATATTGGAAATATTGATTTTGCTAAAGTTCTCTCTGATGGAAATTTGCTTATTGGATGTAATAATTAAGATCAAGCAAATAAAGCTCTCAAACTGAAGGAAATTGGAGGAATTAAAGTTGTCAGCACAAATAAAGTTGGAGAAAAACGTCAAAGTAGTGGCTGTAAAGGGATCATTTTTGGTGTGCCTCTTAATATAGGTATGGAAGAGTTCAAAGGTAACTTAAAGGGAGGGAAGATAGTAAATGCACAAAGGCTAAAAGCAGTTGCAGATGGAACCAGAAAAGACACTGAAACAATAGTAATAGAATTTCAAGGGGATGAAATTCCAAAAAGAGTAATGTTGGGTGTGATGAGCTACATTGTAAGAGAATATATACCAGGACCAGTGAGATGTTTTAAATGTCAAAGATTTGGGCACGTTGCTACAAGATGTAGGGAGCAATGTAGATGTGCTCGTTGTGGAGGAAATCATGAATATGGAAAGTGTGAGGATGGAGTACAACCAAAGTGTTGCAATTGTGGAGGGGCACATAGTGCAGCGTTCAGAGGGTGTGAAGTACAGAAAATGGAAATGGAGATTCAGAAAAGGAGGGTGGAGAAGAAGATAACATATGCAGAGGCAGCAAAACAGGTTAAAGGACAAACTAAAGATCAAAGAGATCAGGCAAGGATTTCAGTTGAAGGAAGCAATGAAGCTCCAAAAGAACATATGATGATAGAAAAGAAAAAATTAGTGGCATTTATTGCAGGAGTTATAAATAGTACAGCTGGGATTGAATCAAAAACACAAAAGACTCAGTTAGTTGTTATAGCAGCAATACGCCACCTTGGAATGATAGGCTTGTCTTGGGAAGAAGTTAGAGATGAACTTCAGATAAGATCAAGCCAAGAGACATGTGGATAAAACAT
Source organism: Carassius carassius (assembly GCF_963082965.1). Taxonomy (NCBI): domain Eukaryota; kingdom Metazoa; phylum Chordata; class Actinopteri; order Cypriniformes; family Cyprinidae; genus Carassius; species Carassius carassius. The sequence continues at coordinate 26,764,102 of NC_081776.1, forward strand.
AAATGATAACAATAATTCAGTGGAATGCAAGGTCTCTGATAGCAAATGGTCAGGAGTTCAAACATTTCATTGAAGATTTAAGTATAAAACCGGATGTAATATGTGTACAGGAAACTTGGATGAAAAGTTGTTTAGATTTTGTTTTATTAGGGTATAGTATAGTACGGCATGATAGAGAACAAGGGAGTGGTGGTGGGTGTGCAACATTCATTAAACAAGGAATTCCATATAGAATACTAGGAAAAGGAAGGGTTCAAGAATATATTGCGGTGGGGATATGGGGAAGAGGTCAGGAGATAGTTATTATAAATTATTATAACCCGTGTAAAAAATTGATATTAGAGAAGTTAAAGGAAGTACATGGTCAAGATAATCATAGAGTAATATGGTGTGGGGACTTAAACGCTCATAATACACTATGGGGAGGAAGATACATAAATGCCAATGGTCAAGTAGTTGAGGAATTAATAGAGGAGAGGGAGCTGGTGTGTTTAAATGATGGGAAGGGAACGAGGATAGACGTTCATACAGGAATAGAGTCTGTGTTGGATTTGACATTAGTTTCAAATAACTTGGCTAGTAAGTGTAATTGGGAAGTTTGGGGGGAATCTAGCATTGGTAGTGATCACTACCCAATAATTATAACATTGGATATTGAGACAGATAGAATAGTTAATCAAAGAGGAGGAAAATGGGTTTTTGAAAAGGCAAATTGGGATAAATTTGAAGAATTGTGTGAGGAAAAAATGGTTGCAATTGATTCAAAGGAAGATATTGACATCTTTAATGAAAAAGTGTGTGCAGTAATACTAGAAGCAGCATTAGAATCAATTCCAAAAAGTAAGGGGAAAATGACAAGAAAAGCTGTTCCTTGGTGGACAGAAAAGTGTAGTAAAGTTGTAAAGGATAGGAACAAGGCGTTTAAAATGCTTAAGAGAACACATAACTATAATCATCTAATTTTTTTCAAGAAAGCACAAGCACTAGTGAGAAGAACTATAAGGCTAGCCAAAAGAGAAAGCTGGAATGTTTTTTGTAGTGGAATTGGAAGAACAACTCCAGTAGGTGAGGTGTGGAATATGATTAAGAGAATGGGAGGTAATAAGAAAGAATGGGAATATCCGGTATTAGAGTCAGGAGGAGAAATAGCTGTAATTGATAAGGATAAGGCAGAAATGCTAGGAAAAACATTAGCACAAATTCATGGATCAGGGAACTTAAGTGAAGAAGGGAAAATGAGAAGAGAAATAACAAAGGGGCAAAATATGGATGTGATGGTAAGATGTGGGGGAATGGAAGGCCAGCCAATTAATTTCCAGTTCAATAGAGATGAATTGATGAGAGCTATTTGTAATGCAAACAGAAAATTTTCATCTCCAGGGAAGGATCAGATTGGATATATAATGCTAAGACATCTGAAGGATAGGGCTGTGGGGAAAATTTTAGAATTATATAATAGAGTACGGGACGAAGGAAAGCTTCCAAAAGCTTGGAAAGAAGCGATAATAATACCTATAAGAAAGCCAGGCAAAGATCCTTCGAATCCCTCTAATTATAGATCTATAGCTCTTACATCAAATGTTTGTAAAATTATGGAAAGGATGATTACGGAAAGGTTGTCATATTTATTGGAAAATAGAGGATTTATATCAAAATATCAGAGTGGTTTTAGAAAAGGTAGAGGAACAATGGATCCTATAGTATGTTTAGAAAATGAAATTAGAAAGGCGCAGGTAAATAAAGAATCTGTGATAGCAGTATTTTTAGATGTCGAGAAGGCGTATGATATGATGTGGAGGGAGGGACTTTTGATAAAATTAAGAAAGATGAATATTGGTGGAAGAATATATAACTGGATAAAAGATTTTCTGGAGAATAGGAGTTTCCAGGTAAAAATAGGGAATGAAGTGTCAAGTACGTTCCAGATAGAAAATGGAACTCCACAAGGGAGTGTAATAAGTCCATTATTGTTTTCTATAATGATTAATGATGTTTTTAACCAAGTAGAACCAGATATTGGTAGGTCTTTGTTTGCAGATGACGGGGCTCTCTGGAAAAAGGGTAGAAATTTATTATTTATTAATAGGAAAATACAAGAGGCAATTAGGAAAGTTGAAGAATGGGCATTTGACTGGGGTTTTAAATTCTCAGTGGAGAAAACTAAAACAATTATTTTTTCTAAGAAGAGGGTTGTTCCAGAAATGAGTTTGAAGATGTATGAGGAAACATTGGAAAGGGTAAAGGTGTTTAAGTTTTTAGGTATTTATTTTGATGTAAAACTTATATGGACTGAACATATTAATAAAATAGTTGAGAAATGTCAGAAGGTTTTAAATATCATGAGATGTATAAGTGGAGTGGAATGGGGGGCAAGTTTTTCTTCTTTAAAAACTATATATGTAGCAATGATTCGGTCTGTTTTTGATTATGGCTGTGTGGTATATGGTTCTGCATCAAAAAACCTGTTAGGAAAACTTTGTAAAATCCAAGCTCAAGCAATGAGACAATGTTGTGGAGCAGTAAAGACTACACCCATATCAGCTTTACAAGTCCTGGTAGGAGAGATGCCACTAGAGATTAGAAGGAAACAATTAATGATTAATTACTGGGCTAACCTCCAGGGGCATAAAGATGAACACCCTACAAAAGTGGTTTTAAAGAATTGTTGGGAACAAAATGTAAGATGTTTAACAAGCTTTGGGTGGTGTAGTAAAATTTATGCAGAAGAATTACAGGTAAATAATATCAAGATGAGTCCAACAGTTGAAATCCAGGATTATGAACCATGGGTTTATATAACACCTCATATAGATCTGCATCTGCTGGAGGTTAAAAGAACAGAAAGAGAAGTTGACTTTAGATATGCTTTCTCAGAATATATCAGAGCCCAATATCCTCGACATATACAAGTATATACAGATGGATCAAAAGATCCAGAACATCAAACAACTGGGGCTGCTTTTTTAGTCAAAGTTACTAGTAATCAGTGGATTAGTGGAGTAAAGCGAACATCAAATCATTTGGCAGTTTATACTGTTGAATTGATAGGAATCCTTTTGGCATTACAGTGGGTAGAGGAAATAAAACCTGACAATGTTTTAATTTGTACAGATTCAGTTTCAGTTTTGAAGAGCTTGAGATCTTACAAATCTAATCATCAAGATATTCTTTTTAATATACTACATATGCATTCAAGAATTGTCCAAAATGGTATATCAATCAGTTTTATGTGGATTCCAGCACACATAGGAATAAGGGGAAATGAAGAAGTGGATATATTAGCAAAACAAGCTTTACAGAAAGATATAATAGAGTTACAAGTTCCATTAAGTAAATCAGAGATGAAGGTTTTAATCTGGAGTAAACTGATAGAAGAATGGCAAGTAGAGTGGAACAATGGGACAAAGGGTAGATTCCTTTTCAGTTTATTAAACAAGGTAAATCAAAGTATAAAGAGTATAGGTAAGTCAAGGAAAGAAGAGATTATTTTCAGCAGAATATTATTAGGGCACTCAAATTTAAATAGCACACTTAAAATAATAGGGAAACACCCAAACGGGTTATGTGAAATCTGTAAGGTTGAAGAAACAGTAACTCATGTATTTCTTGATTGTAGAAGATATGAGCAAGAAAGAGGAATAATGATAGAAGAATTAAGAAAGAAGGTAAAGCAGGAAATAAATTTTAAGGTTTTAATAAAATGGGCAAGTGAAATAAATAGTAAAGTTTTCTTCGATTTTATTAAAGAAACGGGTTTGGTGAATAGATTGTAAAACTCTGGTCCACACTCCGGAGCAGAAGGTGGCGGTAATGCACCTATTTAAGTTGGTTGCAAGCCGCCGTTAAAAATCAAAAAGAAGAAGAAGAAGAAGAAGAATGAGGGAGGCACGGAGAGGTGACATCATCTACGGTTGGCCTCGGGTTGCCTCGCTTTGGGATCGATCGTTGTCTGCATTTTGTATTGTGTAAACCCCTAGATCTTGTAATAAATATTAATTATATTAATTCAGTGGTGTGGCTGTCCCATCTTTGTTGCGGTTACGAGCTGGCCGTAACAAATTGGGGGCTCGCCCGAGAGACGTGTTTGGTAATTAGAAGCACCTGTTGGTATTTTCAGCAGTTCAGCTGTTTGCAGGAGAGTGTGCGGACAGATCGATGTGTAAGTTGGTTAGTCACTGCTCTTTGTCGATTGTTCATCGCAATTGTTTGCCACTCATTTACATGAGAGGAAAGTGAGGTAGGTGAGTTTGATTTTCACCTAACCTATGTTTGTAATGCGATATTGAAATGCTGCGGAGGTAGACATATGTTTTACTCTTGTTTGGCATTTGTTTGTTTGACTGATGAAGGCAGTTGAGACCGGTTGTCGATGTACATGTATGAAGGTTGTTTATGATAACTTTGGGTGGTGTATGTACGTTGTTTGGTAGTCTCCGTTAAAGTTGCGTGAGATTTATAGCGAGATTTCTTCCCTTGTTAGGCTGAAGCAACGCTTGCTTTGACCCTTTATTATTTTAGTTTGTTGTTTTTGTGCTGACGCTGGGCTGAGGGCACTGCCGCTGTACCAGTCTCTCTCTGGTTTATCCGAGAGTAGTCTGTACTGATGGTATTCGAGTGCTTAAAGTCACTTAGCTCTTGGTGGAAGCACAAAGCTTAGGGTTGAGGTAGTGTTTTATGTAGGTAGAGGGGAAAGTCATTAAATGTGAGAAGTTTGAAAAGAGCTGACGTTTAAAATTATGTTCTAGAGGTTGATTGTGCTTTTTAAGATGACTACATTATTAGATGAGTTTTTTGAGCATCCCACTGAGGAGAACTTTTATAAGCTTTCTAAGAACCAGTTATTGGAAGTAGCAGAAAAGTATGAAATCAGCCTTACCACTAAAGAAAAGAGTTTAAAAGAGGGAGTGGTATTTGTTGTTAAAACTGCCCTTATTGATTTGGGCATTCTTGTTGTATCTGAATCAGGGGTGATCAAGGAGAAAAGGATGTTCCTGTGTGTACACTTTCATCTCTGTCGTTTGAAGAGCAGAAGGCGTTGTTGCTCTTGGAAATGAAGAATAGAATAAGTCAAGAAGTTGAGCTGCGTAAGCTGGATATTGAATCTCAAAGGTTTGCTCTGATTAGAGAAGGTAAGTTGGGATGTCATTCAGGGAATCTGCAGGCCTCAGTTAGTCCAGCTCCAAAAGGTTTTGATGCTTCTCGTTCTCTTAACCTCATGCCGAAATTTGATGAGGACGACTTGGATACTTTCTTTACTCTTTTTGAACGGTTGGCTGATCTAATGGGATGGGAAGATTGTGAGCGAACGCTACTTTTACAGTGTGTATTTTGTGGTAAAGCTCAAAAAGCCTACTCGACACTTAGTGTTCGCGACAGTCAAGTTTATAGTAGGGTAAAGGACGTGGTGCTGAAGGCATATGAGTTAGTTCCGGAAGCTTACAGGCAATGGTTTCGGACTTTACGAAAAGGTACGCAGCAGTCTTTCACGGAGTTTGCAAGAGAGTTAAGGATTCAGTTTGATCGTTGGTGCTCTGAATCAAAATCATCTGCCTGTGAAACACTCTATGAATTATTATTGTTGGATCAGTTTAAAAACACTTTACCTGAAAATGTGGCTATTTTCATAACCGAGCATAGTACTCAGAATGTAGAGGCAGCAGCTGTCCTTGGTGATGAATACGTGTTGACTCATAGAGATGTTTAAAAAAATCATTGGCGTCGTTTACATGGCTCTGTGGAAAGTGCTCCTATGGAGACTCATTCTTTTTTGCCTGTTAATGTGAAACTTGAGAAAAAGCAGGGAAGTTTGGTTGATAGAAGTGATCAGTGTGCTTATTGTTTGAATAAAGGACACTGGAAAAAAGATTGCCCAGCTCTTAAAGCAAAAGTGAACCGTTCTAAATCTGACCCAAAATCTGCTCTTGCTGTGTCTTCAGTTATTAAATTGGCTGTTCCTGATGTTGATGTAGCCGGTATTCGAGAAAGTTTGGTGTCAGGTAATGAAGAAAAGTTGAGTTATGCTCCTTTCATTACTGATGGCTTTGTGTCTCTGGTTGGAAGTGATGAAAAAGTTCCCGTTAAAATCCTTAGAGACACTGGAGCTTCTGAGACTTTTATTTTAGAGTCTGTTTTGTCTTTTTCTGAGAGTTCCAGTACTGGAAATGAGGTGTTAATAAAAGGAATTGGGTTACAAGTTCTGCCTGTTCCATTGCACTCAATTGTACTTGAGTCAGACTTGGTCAATGGTCAGGTTACTGTAGGCGTGAGAACTTCTCTGCCAGTGGAGAGCATCTCGGTTATTCTGGGTAATAATTTGGCTGGGGGGCGTGTCTGGAGGGATGTACCACCTCCTCCTATTGTTACAGATTCTCCTTCCTTACCAGCACAAGCTGATGTTGATCAACAGTTTTCTGAAGTGTTTGTGACTTGTGCTGTTACGCGGGCAATGAGTAAGAATATGTGTGAAAATCAGGATTTAGAGTTCAAATCTGATTGTGAAAAGAGAATGATTCCTGGTTTTTCGTATCTTTTACCTTCTGTTTCTCAGCAGGATTTGGTGGTGGCGCAACAGGAGGATGCCACCTTGAAGAAAATGTTTTCTGCCACATTGTCCACTGAAGAGGTAGCGAGTGCAGCAAGTGGTTTTTTCATTGAGGATGAGATCCTGTTAAGGAAATGGCTATCTGGTAGTGAAGTACCCTTGGGTGAGGCCTGTATTCAGGTGGTTGTGGCAATATCTCTTCAAGACCCCGTTTTACGTACTGCACATGACGACGCTGCGGGTCATTTTGGAGTTAACAAAACTTATAATCATCTGTTGCGCTACTTTTATTGGCCTCGTATGAAAAGAGATGTTTGGGAGTATATTAAAACTTGTGAAACCTGTCAGCTTACAGGGAAGCCGAACCAGGGTCTAAAACCAGCACCGCTGTATCCAATACCAGCGATTGAACCACCATTTCAGCATTTGATTGTTGATTGTGTGGGTCCATTACCCCCTTCTAAATCAGGTAATGCTTATTTGCTTACAGTCATGTGCCAGAGTACTAGATACCCTGCTGCCTATGCTCTTCGGTCAATCACTACTCGTTCAATTGTTAAGGCGTTGACACAGTTTATTTCTGTGTTTGGGATTCCTAGGGTTGTTCAAAGCGACCAAGGATCAAATTTTACTTCTCATATGTTTCAGGAAGTTTTGCGGCAGCTTGGTGTGAAGTGCAATCATTCTAGTGCTTACCATCCACAGAGTCAGGGGGCTCTGGAACGCTTCCACCAGACATTGAAGTCTTTGCTTCGGGCCTATTGTGTGGAATTGAAGCGTGATTGGGAGGATGGTTTGCCCTGGTTGTTGTTGGCAGCTCGGGAGGTGGTTCAGGATTGTCTAGGTTTTAGTCCAAATGCGTTGGTCTTTGGTCATAAAGTGCGTGGACCATTGGCTGTTCTTCATGATGGACTGAAAAAAGGGCCTGACCCACCTCAGAGTTTGTTACAATATGTTGACTGTTTTAGACGACGTTTACTCTTAGCTGGTCAAATGGCAAAAGACCATTTGTTTAACAAACAAAAGAAGATGAAGCGGTTGTTTGATCGACATACAGAGACTCGTGTGTTTTGTCCAGGGGATCAGGTGTTGGCTTTGTTGCCTCTTCCTGCTTCTCCTTTCTGTGCCAAGTTTTCAGGTCCATATACTGTGGTACGTCAAGTTGGTGACCAAAATTACTTGATCTCAACACCTGGGCGCAAAAGACGCACACAGTTGTGCCATGTTAACTTGTTAAAATCCTTTTATTCCCGTTCGTTGGTGTCCGAGAAGGCTCATGTAGCGGTGGCTGTAGCTTCGTCTGTGGAAGTGGTTGAGGATGTTAAAGTACCTGAAGATTGTATGCTGCAGCCCCGGCTTAAAAATTCTGAGACTCTTAATAACTTGGATGATGTCGTGGTATATAATGACACGTGGGAGCAGCATCTTTTACGCATTCGAACACTGTTTGAGCGTTTGGTAGAGACTAGGTTCACAGTCAACTTGGCTAAGTGTGAGTTGGCCAAGGCGACTGTGACCTATTTAGGTTTAGTGGTTATGTTTAGACCTTTTGTAACTTAATGAATACCTAATTTTCACATTTTAGAGGTCCTCTTGTAAGGATCCTCTCTCTTAAGGGGGGAGGTGTTACGGGTATGGGTGTGTTCCTTTCTTGGTATTTGGTTTTGTTTTTTCCTTGTGTTGCAGGCGGTCGCAGAGATACAGGACACCTGACTCCCATTAGGAGGTGGAGATAAATATCGTGGTTTCATGCAATGAGGGAGGCACGGAGAGTTGACATCATCTCCGGTTGGCCTCGGGTTGCCTCGCTTTGGGATCGATCGTTGTCTGCATTTTGTATTGTGTAAACCCCTAGATCTTGTAATAAATATTAATTCAGTGGTGTGGCTGTCCCATCTTTGTTGCGGTTACAAGCTGGCCGTAACATGGGGGAGGGGTTTATGGAGGGGCGTGGCTTGGTATGGAAAAAAATACAAACACAAAATCCTTGCATTAGCAGTAGTGTGGACGGCTGACACATGCGTTCTTTTCTTGCCTGTCCCTGACACTTTAAATAACATCCTATAACAGAAAATTCTAATTTATCCATACTGACACCACCAAATATCAAATATCTGGACATGATTGAGGAGTTGTGATTGATATAAATAAAATCATTTTAATATGGGATGTCGTTGACTTGACATTCTGTTCTTAGAGAACAATAATTAACATTTACTACATTAGGGCTGTTCAAAATGGCTGAAAAACTAAATTCGAATTTTTTACTTGTATATTATCAAAATTCTAATTATATTCAAATTTAAAATGCATAATTTCAGTTAGGGTGAAGAGAAGCTTTTTGCTTCTATACTGATACCAAAACAGGGCGCATCGAGCAAAATATTACTAATGCACGTTTAATAAATGCATTAGAAATTCTCGAGATAAGTTTTTAAAAAGTTAATATTAATTTTACATGGCTTTCTAAACATCCGGCTCTCTTGCGAAATGCGTTCTTTGTGAACAGCTTGATTTAGGTTTTGATGTAAACAACGTCTTCTCCACATTGTTTTACTTTTTTCCGCAATATTTTGAAAGAACATTGCTGCAGCACTGCATCTACTGGCTTTAACTGGAAAGGCTAACAAGAAAATTATAATGCAATGAAACTTACATTGTCATCGCATCTCGAGCTGCACTGATAAAGGCCAAAATATACTTTGGCAGTCCGCATTCACGCACCGCCTGCAATATGTCATTTTCATCATCAAGAGGGCTCGCGTACAGCTGCACACCCCACCCGCGTGCAGGCAATTTATGAGACGTACAACAGCGCACGCACGAGGTGAATGATGAGACAGAAGTGGTACTGCGTGTCGAGCTCATCCACCTTTGGAAAGTTTGGAATGTGAAGTATAGCCGGGCAGGGCCTTAAAGCAGCCTCCTTAACGAACACCTAAAAATGTGGAGAATTTTATTTAAAATTCGACTAATATTCGAAAGTCTTTTTTTTATTTTTGACAGTCCTAACGTTACTAGGCATGTCCAGATACTGTTTTTTAAGTTATGTAAAATAACTGCTCAGTGCTGCTGCAACAAACAACTCTGCTAATGCTAACTTTATTCTATATAAACTACAGTATATAACAGCATAGGCCTATTAGTTACTAGCTTAAACTGGACAGAGACAAGAAATGCCCTGTAACTCACTGACCTGCCTGCGTTCACAATTCACACGGTTCAGATGGGAGGGAGAACGGCTGACTACACAGTTTATGGGAATAAATTGTGTATTTCCCTCACAATTGTCACAAAAAAACTAACTAAACTGTCTGTCTGGTCTCTGCAAGTTGCTTTGCAAGATCATGCGGCGCAGTTTTTTTCCTCACTGCTGCACGAGTCTGCGTGAGAATATGGGGGTGTGGCGTGAGAATTGGGTGAATTGCGTGAGTCTCACGCTGAATGCGTGAGAGTTGGCAGCTATGAAAATAAATAACCAATTCTTTTAAAAAAGACCTTCACATTAGTAGGCCTATTGTCGGCACTTGTCATTATCGGAAGTATCCATGTATGGTCCATATACATATCCATAGGCGGAAATCGCCTAAAAATATAATTTGAAATATAATTGAAATATGTGTATTGTAAATAATATAATGATATATAGTTAAACTAATTGTGTAAGTAGTAAAACAATACAAATGCAAACGGCGCAACAACAAAAAAAGTTTTAAACATCTCGATTTCCCCCTGCTTTGCCTCACATTGCTTTGGTCCAGTGCCTGCTCCCCGTTTACCTCACCACTACAGACACACACACACACACACAGTCCGGTCCGGTGAGAGAAAACAACGTGTTTCAGTTGTTGTGGAACTCCATAAGTCTAGTTTACTTTATACACATTAAATAGCGGATGACGTGATTATTTTCTCTTTAATATAGATGATGCTGAGTCATTAATAAATCGTGTCCAAAAAATATAATTGTGTACCAATTTACTTTTGTCACCGATGTAGTCTGCGCTGTTAGCGATTATAACGTTTACCCTTGTTTTATACAGGCGTTTACCTAGTTTGTTTAATAACATTTTACACACACCCATAGTGTACGCATATAAAAGTCTTGTACGTTAGATTAGATTAGTCCGGGTGCGCATTTCGATTTTCCCGCATTCACTATGATTTAGTCAGTTTCAGTGGCGGCTCGTCGGGTGAGGCAGGGGGAGGCACAGTTTCCCCCAAATTGTGAGGTGAAAATGAGGAAAATTTAAGGTTAATAAAATTCACTATTCATTTCAGTTCATGCCTCAGAATGTATATAATTTTGTTTGTAATTTCACAGTTGTAATACCATTACATGAAAGCTCCGCTTTTCTATCGCGAATGTGGCGAATCTGCTGATGTAATTACAACCGCTAAGTGAAAGAGAAGGGGAGGGGGAGGCCAGGGGAACCAATCAGCATCGAGTGTTCACTTTCAGCGCTGAGGAGTGCTGAGAAAAGTAACATCATAGAGGAGGCTAGCCTCCCTTTATCAACCAACCATCATAGAGACGTAAATTACGTGCTATTAGTTTGAACCTGTTTTTATACAGTCTATGGTTTGAACGTCTCCCGGAGCGGCTGGGCTGATAATTTACCAACTATTTATAATGAGTAGTGATATTGAATATATTTTCTTTACGGTTTCTGAATAAAAGCTGCCAAAAAGGCATTTTAAAGTGGTTAAGGAAATAATAATAACAATCGGCAGGGATCCCCAGACCAATACAATTACTTTGCCTCCTCTATTTTAATATATTTAATCTCATTTAATATCATACTAAGAGTGCAGTTGTTCTCCAGATATTAGCATAACAAATGTGATTTAGATTTTTATAAAAATTGAATAAACAAGAAGTTAATATTAAGTGCAGTTTAGGCACCATATTGCCTGTTTTCACCAACGAAAAAAGTTGAAAACTAAGCTACAGCAGTAACAGCACTTTGAGAAACACACTGAGGAGGTGTTTCCTAATTGAGTGAATTGAACAAATCAGTCATTGACGTAATAAATTATTACGTTTTCCCCCCTCTCTTTCACATCTATACCGATCTCACTATACAGTTGTGTGAGGGTGTATGTCTAAGAGTGTGTAGCCTTCATTTTGCTAGGCATGGCAAATGTTTTTATATATGCATGTTTTAATTATAACTGTGAAGCAACCACATTGCTATTAAATGTGGTATATAAATAAATAAAAGTTGAAGTTAAGTTCAAATTCCATTGTATTTTGGTGACTTGATTGTGTAAACAACTTCAAAAACACTGCAAAAAAAAATGTTTTGAAGAATGTTTTGGTCAATTTAGTCAGCTTTTTCATTGAACCAGAAAGAAACTTTGAGAAGAAGGATAATGGAACGGTCTCCATGCAATAGTAAGGCTTTCCTCTCTGTACACATATCCTTAAGTACAATTTTGCCTGTTTTATTGGTGTCCCCTTCAAAACTTGCTCGTGCGAAATGTTATGTTTATTGTCCCCTCCCAACATTTAGATGAGATTTTCGCCCCTGTACATATCCATCCGCCCCTCCCTTCCATTTGGACAAGTGCCATCGCCATTCATTGCCAGATTGGATCTGCCAAAGAGGGTTGATTAGTTACTTGCAAAGATGAATTGTCTTTTGTTTAAAGGTAATAAAAGAGTATCTTTGAAACTGGAGGACATGCGGGCCGAGAAAATCGCAAGGATTTTCCAGGTGTGTTCAATAAGCCAATGAGTTTAATTGGTTGTTAATGATATCCGAGGCTATTAATGATAAATGCGCCACGCCACGTGGGACGTTTGAGGCCTACTTAATTTGACCATGCATGTTTCGTTTACATTTTATAGGTGGATACGGCAAATCTCTATTTAACAGACTCGGCCAATGTAGCTTCGTCTCCACTGGAGAATGGCGATTTCTGCAGTGTTGATTTGGATGACAGGGGGCATTACGAGGTCCACGGGGGTGAAAGGCCAGCTCTAGCAATGCCTCAACACAGTTTTGCATTTATGCAAGCGCCGTCCAGCACACCACCACAAGCTTTTAACTTTACCCCGCCACCGAGAGCGAGTACTGCGAGATCATATCAAAGGTAAATTTATTTTTCTTTATTATGAAACAATGTAAGTTCCACCCAAATGAATATACAAATTGCTCCATACCTACAAAGATAATAAAAAAAAAACCACCACACGCAATACTTTTTATGTACACTATATTTGGTAGGCTCATGTATCATGTCAGCAATTTTGAATTTGAAATGAATTTTTTGCCATTTCAAGGCATCATCAACGAATGCCTCCCAGACTTTTAATCAGATCAACATGATATTTGGTCAGTCTCATCTAAAGGCCTTTGCACAGTGCACATTACTAAATTAGTTTAGTTAGATTTCGTTGAAGGGCGTGTTGTCTGTGGCCCTTTTAAATGTACCATATTGTCCACTGTTTTCCTAAAGCCACTGGGTGGTAGTGGCACCTTTGTGAGTGCCTGATCAATGGTGCTTTTTAGCCCTAATTCATAATGTCATCGTTATAATGTTATTTATCCATCAGTCTGAATGCTTAAGAAGTAATGTTTAAAAAAAAAAATGTTTTATAGATCCATACACCTGTCAGAAATCTGAGAGGGCCGACTTGCATCCAGCAGAGTTGTGGTGGTGCGCTTCATAGAGTCAGAAGCAAATGTACCCAGCATGCTGGACAAAATTAAACTGGCAATGGGTAACAGTGACCCTTATGTTATTACTGATGCTCAAGGTAATGAGGTCTTGGAGTCAGAAGGCACAACTGGTAAATATAAGTTTGGTTTTTCATTACCTTTCTACAATTGTGGTGATCCAGACTTTAATCAGTATTGTCAATACAGGTTCATGTTATTGGAGGCAGAATTCAAGGAAATTTCATGCTGTGGAAAGGGCTGCATTCAGGCAGTGGCAGCTGAGGAGGGCTCAAATGAGGTAATGATATTATGAAGTGTGGTATATTGCATGTTTATCGCATGCATCAAATTGTAACATTTAGGGATGTAACAATGTCACACTATCACAATTAAAAAAAATACAATGATGTATCGTAGATTGTAGTGATCTGTATTGTGTATGATCACATAAAATAAGTCGCTGTGAGAGTCAATTTTACAGAGTTTGTGTCAGTACATGTGGGCCTGTTGAGAGTTCTCAAGAGCCACGGCGCATGTGCGAAAACTGGGAACTGTAGCACTTACGGCTATGTCAGGACGTCATCTTCTCAGTTCGACATGCGTCGTGGCTCTCGTGAACTCTCATCAGGCCTACACTGAAGAAAATGAATAGTTGAATAGTAATTATTTGGTTTTGTTTCTTTTTGCACAAATTATTCGTTGCTTGATAACTTAAGGTTGAGCCACTGAAGTTACTTTTTACTTTTTACTAACTTTCTGGGCCGGCCAGTTTTAATTACATAGAAGCCTATGGAGGAGTGATCCAGTGCTCAGATTTAATAAAAAATATCTTAATTTGTGTTTCGAAGATGAACAAAAGTCTTACAGGTTTGGAACAACATGAGGGTGAGTAATTACTGACAGAGGTTTCATTTGTGGTTGAAATAACCCTTTACCACAGCGGTGTTACGCATGTAACACTGCACTCATTTGCAGTCACTACAGTTTATTTGCATTAGTTTTAAAGCCTTTCCGCATGTTATTCTGAAATGTTTACACAAAGCGTGCACACTTAAAGACTGTCAAATAGCACTTGATTACTGGACCTCCCTTTCACATCTAATACTGCCAAATACACAAACACGGTTGGTTTGTCTAGTAATAGTAAAGTAAATGGTTGGGATAAAATAAAACTCTGATATTCTGTGCGAGTCTTAAAGGGGAAGCAGTAAATGTCCTGCTGCTTGACCTTTAAGTGATAGTTCAACTAAAAATGAGAAATTCACTCTCACATGTTGTTCTGAATCCATATTAATATATTTGTTATGCTGAACCAAAAAGATTATTTTCACAAATTTGGACTATTATATTTGACAAAGTTGCTGGTTTCCATTTACTTCCATAGTTTTTTTTTTTCCCATTATGGAAGTCAGTGGGAACCAGCAAATATTTGATTATGAACATTCTTCCAAATAATTTGAAAAGGGGGAAATTGGATTTGCTGTACTGCTCATTCCTTTGAAAAATAATAAAAACCAACATGAGAATTTTTTTTCCTGGAAAAAAAAAATAAATTCATGATTTTTGCCCACCCCTATCTGTATGTCCTTTGACGTAATCCCAACAACCGGAATCATAATTTACTAAATTGCGGTTAAACAAGACCACTTAAATCATGAGGAATGCATTTCTTTACACTTATTACTTGTGGTATCAGTAGTTTTGCCTGTTGTAAACCATATGTTTCATACAGTTGCACATTTGATGACAAATTTGACACTTAACTGTCACAAGAATATATGTGATTCATTAATTAAAAAAAGTTGTTTTCCTAATAGCCGAAGACATGCGGACACCTCTGCACTGCAAGACCTGAAACTACAAGTAGTAGAATTATTGGAGGCCCCCCATGGACTGAAGGCTGTGTCCCAGCAAATCCACAGCATTGTCTCCAGTGCAGAGCGAGCTATGCCAAGAACCCTTGGGACGGCCCTAAAGGAAACTTCGAATCGATTTGGCACCACACACCAGCCTTTGTTTGTCTTTTATATAAAGTTTCTCAGTAAATCTGCACAATGTTATAATTCTTATCTAATAACTTGCATTATATGGTGGATCCTTATGTGCATTTTGTGTCTGGAAATTCTTTACACCCTAAATTAGAATGCTTCTCTAATCTGATCTAAATCTACCCCCGACAACCTCCTAACATGTGCTTCAGTATTTGTAATTGGATCGACGTATTGGGTGTATTTAAACTGATCTTTTGAGTTACATTTACACCACAATGACTACGTTTACATGCAGCCAATAACCCGTTCAAAACCGGAATATTAGCAATAACCCGGTCGCGCACGGCCATGTAAACACCGGCAAAGACCCGGATATGCTCATATCCCGTTTTTTAAAAACCGGGATATTATACCTGGGGTACCCCTTTTCTAACCCGAATATTTGGTCTTGTAAACGCGTTTCGGCATATCCCCATCAAAATGTGTGTTCTGCGCATGTTCTATTCGCAAGGAATCTTGGTCTTTTGAGTAGAGACGGGGCATAAAAAAACCCCGCGTGCAGTATAGAGGCACAGTAGTGTCAAGTGCTGCTGGTGGATCAGTGCCAGCGCCAAAGCGCAAACAAAGACCAAACTATTCTTTATCCGCCTGCTGCTGCTGTTGTTGTCTTTGGATACAGGAAGAAGAATCGGAAATGACGCATATTGCGTCTTGTTGTCCGTACGTCCAGACGCTAACCGTGCGTCGTTTACATCGGGATTGGCGACTGATTACACAGTAATTGAGTAACTCTCTGCTCACATATGTAAACGGGTTATCCCGAATCTTTCAGAAACCTGAATAGTGACCTTAACCCCACCATAACCCGAATTTTAACAGCATGTAAACGTAGTCAATGATATGCTTAAACTGAAGTTTTCTTCCGCGTACAGATGACACCATTGTCTAAACGATCCACAAAAACTACTAAAAATGCTGTTTTCTGCTGCCAGGCCAATATTTGATGAAACCCTTTAGACCAGTGATCTCAAACTCAATTCCTGGAAGGCCACAGCTCTGCACAGTTTTGCTCCAACCCTAATCAAACACACCTGATCCAGCTAATCAAGGTCTTCAGGATTACTAGAAACTTTCTTGCAGGTGAGAGTAGGAGCTGGTTGGAGCTAAACTGTGCAGATCTGTTTTCTAAAAAATCTAGCACTGTTTTCTACTTTCTAACCACGACTGAACTTGTGGTGAGCTGTTTTGGTGTCTGTTGCTAATGTTTTGCACCATTTCGCTTTCTTCCAGGAGTTATGGAAAACCCAGTGTTTACATCATGCTGCAGGAGCATTGTGGGGTGCAAGCTGTGCGTCAACCAATGGGAGGCAACATCTGCCCAGTGCCCTAAATGCCGCTCCGAAGAGTACCACATGACTGAAGTTGCTGGTCTCTCCAGTGCCCTGGATGCAATTAAAAATATTGTTTAACTTTTCAATGAGTTTCAACTTTTGTGCATAATCCATTTCAGTCTCCAGAGGACCAGGTTGCTGTGGAGAGGCAGTTCTCTATGTAGTGTCCTGACATTGCATCTCTTTTTGAATGTGTTTTTAACTTCCACCAAGAAGAGTTCCAAAATGCTTTGAAAATACTAATTGATCTTGTTCGAGTTCATGCTCAATACTTTTCAAATACAATTCCTTACTGTCTTCTGAATTGAAGGATACTCCACTTAAAAATGAATTCTTGTCATCATATACTCGCCCTCATGTTTTTTCAATCCTTTATGAATTTCTTTCTCCTAAATCTCTTCCTTTCTATTCAGCAGAAGAATGTCAGTAACCAGACAGTTTCTGGTCTCATTGACTTCCATAGTAGGAAAATATATACTATATTATATATAATATTATATTTTATTATCTATTCAGCAGAAGAAATTCTTAAAGGATTGAAAAAACATGAGGGCGAGTATATGATGACAGAATTTATCCTTTAACAAGTGAACTGGATCAAGTTCCTGTGGAATAAAAAATTTTCTTGATGGCATGCATTGTTTCTCGTTTTTATTGTTTGATTATACAGCCAGGACTGGACTAGCTGCTTTTACACACACACACACACACACACACACATATATTTATTTAATTTTTTTCATGGTATAATTATGTAATCTGCTTATTGTGAGCCTAAATGTGTAAATGGGTATTTAATCATTATCAGGGTGACTTGCCACCAACTGCTGGTGTTTTTTTTATATATTGAAAGTAGTGTTTCATGTTGTCACTTTTAATAGCCTCTTAGAATGAGATTGCTATGTAAATTCACAGTGCCTCCTTTGAGCTGCAATAGACAGTGTGTAAAGTACATCTAAATGCCAGGTCAGATGCTGTTTCTGTGCCACCTATACTGCAAAGCTGGGTGTTTGTTCATACAGAGTTCATCAGACAGCCTGAAGCCTCTTACGTTGTTGATTTAAATTTCAAAACACAATTCGACATTTGCTCGCAATGTTTTTTTGTTTTGTTTTTACGAAACCTCATTTTGCAGGACAATTGTCTATTACAGTATACAACACATATAGAAGGGTGCCAATAAAGCTGTGGTGATATACAACACGCTTAAAGAAAAGTTTATTTCCATCACACTGTAAAGTGATCTAGAGGAAAAGCAGATGTGTTTTGCCTATTTGCATACATAGCCTATTACGTGTATTTGTTTTTATTTATGCTATTATAATTACACCGGGTCACCAACTAATGACAGATTGAAATCTACAGTAAATTAACACATCCTTCTTGACTCTTCAACCGAGTGAAATGGTATTTAAGAAGCCTTTAATATTATGTGCTCAACATTAAATCTGTAACATGTAGCCAACATTAAGAATAGGGTTGTGCAGGTGAGTAACTTTTCCCGTTAATTAGTTAACTTATGACAACACCAATGTTATTTGTTAATCTCTTCTGTAGATTTTGATCTTTTTAAGTTGTTATGATATATTGTTAATTAAAAAACAACAGTAAAAAAGTACAATAATAATAATAATAATAAAAAACTAATAAGACGGGTGACATAAAATACCCATATTATTACAAATAAATAAAATATATTTGGAAATCGCCCTTTAAAACGAAGGCTCGGTTTGTGGTTCACAATTATTTGATTAAAACAAAGACAAAGTCACTTATATTTATGTTTTTGTTAACAGAAGTTATAGTGCGCTTTTAATTGTCTCCGCTATCATCCTGTCAATCATACTCGTGGGTCATTTTCAGTAAAAATGTATTTGACCATCATCGGTACCCAAGTTCTGACTGAACACTGGTCAGTGATCCTCTCCCGCTCGGCGCTGTCTAGCGCAGCTTCACCACACAGATTTAACTCCGCACAGCTAAATAAAACGGGCTGGTGGCAGACTAATATTTAATATTTCTGATGTAAAGATTTCTATGAAACGCGTAAAGTTGCACACAAGAAAGCCCAACAGGACCTGCCCTGCACAGTTTAAGAATCGGTAGCCATAGTAACGTTAGAGGACTATTATTTTGTTGAACAGACCTGGGCGACTACTGATGACATCACATGCTCAGATTTGCTTGACCAATCGGCGGAAGGGGGCGTCTCAGGACCGCCCACATGGAAACGAATTTTGAAGTCATTTATTCGTTTTATGCCTCTGAACTAAAAAACGAAAAAATCAAGCCGAAATCTATTTTTTTCGGGGGGTTTTTTTTCAAAAAAACGAAAAACCGAATAAATGGGCCGTTTTCTCGTTTCTGCTTATTTCATGTCAAATTGGAAAACAAACTATCAAAACGTACACGGACCTTCCAAATCCGTGTATCATTCGTTCTTTTCATATTCAATTAAGAAATCAAAATCGGAAAATCGAAAAAGGACTTGTTTTTTCCTTATTCGTTTCATATACAATATTTAAAAAAACAAATAATGACTGTTTTTTTGTATTTTCGATTACATGCTCAAATTGAAAATGGGAAATACGAAAAACGCCTCCAACACGAATCTGATTTTGATATTTAGTTATCCAACTTGGCATGACCCGGATGTAACGTTAGCTGTGAAACAGGGTTGCCAAGTCGGCATAACAAAACCCTCCCAATTGCTGATCAAACTAGCCACAAAACGGCCATCATTATCCCAACTGAATTCCAGAGGTGTTCCCCTTCTAAAATAATAATAAGAAAAAAAATTGTACTAACTTTCCGAAGGGTAAAATTAGCGTTTTTGTATGGTAAAAAGCGCTCCACTTCCAGGAGGGAAGGAGGAACATTCAAGCGGAAAACCGTATACCTGGCAACATTAATGAGAGAGCGCGCACGATCATCACTGTCTGACAAGTGACAATCGACAGAGAAAATTTATATTCAATCGATCACAATGGAGAGTTTTGTGTTCTTTAGAGAGAACAAGCGAATCACTTTGAAAGAAAACGACCTGACAACTGACAAGATTGGCAGAATCTTTCAGGTAAAGTTACTGAAGACTCAAATACAATGCCAATTCACGCTGCATTGTTAAATTACACCTTAAATTCCAGTGGTCTGGTAAATATCCTGAACTTGTTTATGTTGAAAATAAATATTTTAAAGGTCCATGCCCCCAGTGTGTACATTACTGATGACAACAATGTGGCTCTGTTTCCTGCACCTGATGGCCACTTCAGTGTTCTTGACCTCACAGTAAGAGGGCATTATGAGGTGCACGGTGAGAGCATCAGCGTGGATACACCTGTAACGCCCAACCCTACTTGCTTTTCATTCCACCGGCCAGTCAGTGCAGCAGCGGGTTCTGCAACTGGTTCTTCTGCAGTTCCAAGAGCAACTACGCCAAAAACTTTTCAAAGGTAATCAAATTAAACAATTGCTCCTTGAAAAAACTTGAAACAACTGAATATGTTACACCTAGTACATAATTTAAGCATAATATTAATGCTTTTTTTCCAGTGCATTAGTTATATGTAACTAAATATATACCCCTGGTTTCATAGACAAGGTTTAAGTCTAGTACCAGACTAAAATGTTTGTTTGAGATGTTTTAACTGAAAGCAACTTGCGCTAAGATATCTTAAAATGTGTCAGTGCCGTTGTTTTGTCTCAAGATGCACAGCAGTATTGTTTTTTAAAAAAACATTTAAAAAAGCTACTTAAATGCCCTAATTGAACTAAGGCCTAATCCTGGCTTAATATAAGCCCTGCCTGTGAAACCAGGACATAATGTACAGGAAGAGGATTCTAATATCAAATGTGAAAAAATGCATTTGTTTTTATAATTATTTAG
This sequence comes from Carassius carassius, assembly GCF_963082965.1. NCBI lineage: Eukaryota > Metazoa > Chordata > Actinopteri > Cypriniformes > Cyprinidae > Carassius > Carassius carassius. Next base: position 26,784,579 of record NC_081776.1, read on the forward strand.
GAATATTTTCATTGCTGAACTTCATGATGGCAAGTTGGAGACAAGCAAAACGTTAACGGTGCGTTTTTCTGAGTTTGAGTCTTCAGTTTCGGGTATTGTGAGTAAAGTTAAAGAGGCTCTTGGACAAGAAGACTCACTTATCCTGACTGTTGGCCAAGGAAAGGAAATCATGGATTCTGAAGGAACCCGAGGTATAGTTAACATTTTGTATTTCTTATTATAGCAGGATTTTCACTGCCTCAAGAACAGAACATGTACATCATACTTTGTTTAAAATGCTTCATAATCATGTAATAAATTATTCCAAATCTTTTGTTTTATAAATTATTTACTATACAGGATCAGCATACTGGAAGCAGAATGCACGGAAAGTATTTGCTGTGCCTCAAGAAGAATTTCTGCAGCTTCGAGAAAGTAAAAGGAGGAGACTGAGGTACAGAAAATGCTGCATTTCATTATTAATTCAATTCATTACAATTTCAATCACATTTGTATGGATTTTCACCTAAATTGGCTAGATATTCAGTATTTTCTTAAAAGTATATTTGAGAGTTCAGGTCTTAGTGCAGATGCACAGCATCACTTGGGCTCAGTTGGGGCCACTAAATTCAGATGGGTTGATGGACTGGGACCTTGATTACTCTATTTATTACAAAAATTACTTTTGCTTAACATGTTATTTAAAATCACAGGTTAATACATAGAATTACAGTTAGACTGCATGAAGCCCTTGAGACTTTTAATAGGTTAAAATGATTGTATCTGCTTACTTTCACTGTCTGTTGAAAATGATTGTTGTATGATTTAAATGTTTTCCAGTCGACGAGAAGATACTGGCCTCCAAGAGGTTGTGGAAAATGTTGAAGAGGTTGTTGCAGCAGCCCAGGGACTGCAAGCAGTGTCCACAATGATGAAAGGGCTTGTGGAATTTGCCAATTCCAATCGGAGGACGACAGTATCCCTTACAGATGCAGAAACCACAGCTGTCAGAGATGCTTTTGCGTGTATAATCTGCAAAGGTTTGTATAATTTAATTTTATATTCTTCAAAATAATATTTTAAAATATTAAATTGTGTAAAATCATCAAGCAGTGACTAAACCTGCCTACCAATATTTGTGTGTATATACTATATATATATAATTTGTTTGTGCTAATCTAAACTTGATGAATACAACTGATTTACCACTTTTCATAAAGACAACAGTGTTCCACAAATGTATCAAATAGTTTTCAAATACTGTAACTGTATCAAATTTGCAGGTCCAATGAATGAACCCATGGTTTCATCATGCTGCCAAAGCCTTATTGGCTGCAGGATTTGCATTGAGGAATGGCAAACAAATTCTACATCCTGCCCAAAATGCCATGCTGATGATTCTGCCAACAACATACAAAGACTCATGGGTCTCTCTGATGCATTGGCTGCACTCAGAAACATACTCTTGGATTAATACTATATATTACTAGTATTATCAAACATTGCACAATTGCGTTTTACTGTTGTTTTTGTTCTTTTGTCCATCTTCTCAAGATATCCAGTTCTAGTGCACAGTTAGATGTGCATCACTGCATTTGGTTATTTGATTTTGTTTTGCATCCAATCTGTGTATTGTATTATTCAATACAATTTTACACAACTGTTTTTTGTTGCAAAATACAAACTGAAGCAAAATGTTTAATATAGTTATGTCGTTGTATTGAAAAAATATAGATCTCAAGATATCCAGTTCTAGTGCAGTTAGATGTGCATCATTGCATTTGGTTATTTAATTTTGTTTTGCATCAAATCTGTGTATTGTATTGTAACATTCAATACAATTTTACACAATTCTTTTTTTTTTTTTTTTGCAAAATACAAACTGAAGCAAAATGTTTAATATAGTAATGTCATTGTATTGAAGAGTTTAAACAAATAATTTTAAATACAACAAAGTTCTTGGCAAAAAATGTACTTGTCTGTTTATTCAACTGATATTTGAGCATGGTGGCAGCTAAATACATGCATACATAAATTGAATCCATTATTTGTATACCCAGGCTGATTTTATAGACTTCACAGTAGGCTTACTACATGCCTAATTAATACTGCCAAATTAAGACTTAACTGCTTAAAAAAAAGAGAGAGAGAGAATTGATGTCACTTTTCATGCATATCTTTGGGTTACATTTATGAGGTAAAGCAATGCATCCTGAAAAAGGCTATATTCACTGTTCACTGCTTGATTGTAAAGTAGAGAGATGTCTGGATACTTTTCAACAAATTCCTGCTCTGCGTGACATCTGTCCTCCTCAGTGGAAAAGGGGTCCGTTCCAAAGGTAGACATCCATGTCAGTGACGATCCCAACTCCTGCTCGTACATATTTGCCACAACAGAGGCATTAGGCAGCAGCTCATCAGAAATTTTTGATGGACATCCACTTGCTGCAAGTTCATTTGGTATTCCACGACCTAAAACAATTAAGCATGGTAAACAGCTATCAAAGTGAATGGCAGTGATTTTAAAGTGCCTATTCAGAAAAATATTTTAAAGTCCTCAGAGCATACCTGGGATCCTATGAGCATTCCATGCCTGCACTACTCGATTTAGTCCAATTTGGCTTAACTGACATGCCAGGTTTGAAGTGCAGAATTTAGTTAAACTGTCCTCCATGTTGATGACTTCTTGGTCTAGCAGGTGCACCAGGGCCTGTTTCAGTGGGTAGTTCACCCGATTGTTCACTTCTGGCCAAATCCTTTCAACTCTAAGATTCTGAAAAACAATATTTCATATTATATAAAACACAATGAAGAATGTATGCTAATAAGGAAAATAAAGTGTCAGTTTGAAATGCACATATGTATTATTAATTACATATTTTTATATTGGTTGTAGTAGTCTAATAGTTGTTATCAGAATTGCAATTCACCATTGTTGAAGTTGTTTGGAGGTATGGTTGTCTGCTGAGGTTGTGTCTGTGTCTTGACAGCTTCTCTTGCATGTATAGGGACAAGTAAAATTCCCTACCATGGTCAACCCTGAGCTGGTCCCACATGCCATAGTTAACTACAGCAGATCTGAAATAAAAAGATGTAAATTTGTTGTATGTGCACATGACAATTCTGAGGAGATTTTTGACAGCAAAGCATATTCACTGGGTAACACTTCAGTATGGCAAACACATCTAACTTTTAGTCACTATTAACTATGCCTTTTAACTAGTTAAAAGTGAGAATTGGTCCCCATATTGAAATGTTACCATTCACTGCTTGTTACGTCCTCTGAACATGCTCACCTGTAAACTTCCTCATATATTACGAGGTTGTTTTTCACTGGCATTGTAGCATTGGCAATAATTTTGCTGCTGTAGCCATCAACTGCCAAAACGTGTGTTACACCGAACATCACGAGCTTTTCATTTTGATCAAGGTGTAGTTTGTGGCCCATATATTCGGCATGATATGGGACTGGGTTAAGATTACGTGCACCCTAAACAAGGGGGAAACATTTGGTTATTGCAGGCTTACATTTTGAACCCATAGCTCATGCATTTACAGAATGTTTTTTTTTTGCTACAAGATAATTCTTATAAATGCTGGTTATATTTAATTAAGTTCCACCGCAAATACTGCAAAGGAAATTTGAAGTAATCATATTTCACTAACATTCTTTTTTTGCAGGGTTAACATTTACATGTTTTTGGAATGCTTCTGATAACAAAATGTTTTAGGACTTGTGCCACAGTTTGTATGTTGAAGGAAGTAACGAAAGGAAACAAAACTAGATGCATATACTTGGATCTCATGACCATGATTTATGGAACAAGTAATCAAGATTTGTTTCTGTCTAGATGAGGGTGATTGTGATGTCACTTTATCATGTTTATTATTATTATTGTTTAATACAGAGTGGGAGCACAAGTGTAGCAAAACTTACTTGCCGTCGCAATTCATGGTATGGCTGATGAATTTCTCTCAGCAATTTTCCGACTCGACTTTCTCCTGCACGCACTCCCACTGAAGATAGATAGCCAGTCATGAATTTGCGGCCATACGATGGCCCTGTCTGTTAAGAAATTATAACCATGAGATAATGTTTAAGTGATAAGATTATTTTATCCATGACAACCAAACTGAGAAGCAAGATATTTAAACAGTACAACAATGGGATATTTAACTGTAAATAAAATTTTTGACATTGTCGATAGCCTGCCTATAACTTACTGCTTGAAAAACAGCGGCAGGAAATAAAAATGAACAAAAAAACTATATACTTACCTTAAACATAAGTCAACATATGTTTTAATAGTTCACTTTAAGCGTTTATTACAAAATAATTTCTAAAAGTACATACAATCAAAAGAAAAAACATCTAAATTAAAGTTTGTTTCGAATGCAAAGCTGCCTGTTCCATGAAGGACCAACTTAGCTGTGAATGCACTGTCTTGTTCCAAAAACACTGGTCGAACAATACGAATATAAATAATAATAATAATATACAGAAGATGAAATACGTATTTACCTCATAAATAGATCCAATCATAGCTGCTTCCAGTTCTGTGTCCGATACATGTCTTTTTCGACGAAGGTTGTGTTTAAAACAGATTCGTCTAACGCTCATTTCAGAGCATCGCTGGACACCCATTTGTTGCAGATGGGTGGAAATCTCTGCATGAGTCTTGCCACTTTCGAATAAGCTTTTAACCAAATTAATGTATTGGTCTAGAGCGGCCATAGTAATTAAGGTAGCCTGTATACGAGTGAAGAAAAACTTCCGGGTCATGCCAAGTTGGATAACTAAATATCAAAATCAGATTCGTGTTGGAGGCGTTTTTCGTATTTCCCATTTTCAATTTGAGCATGTAATCGAAAATACAAAAAAACAGTCATTATTTGTTTTTTTAAATATTGTATATGAAACGAATAAGGAAAAAATAAGTCCTTTTTCGATTTTCCGATTTTGATTTCTTAATTGAATATGAAAAGAACGAATGATACACGGATTCTTCCAGTCAGTTTTAATCATCATTTTTTTATATTAATGTGCTACTTTCATTAAAATTATATTGTCAGGGAAATCCGGTATCATGCGTTCTTTTCATATTCAATTGAGATTCCAAAATCGGAAAATGAAAAAACGGTTTGTTATTTTGTTATTTGTTTATAAATGTGATACCATAAAACAAATAACGGGTCATTTTTCATACTTTTGATTTAATGCTCAGATCAAAAATAGGACATGAAATAAAGGGGGCACGACCGATTTTGATGTTTAATTTGTTCCATTTGCGTGAACCGGAAGTTATCTTCGTATGTGTGTGTGTGTGTGTGTGTGTTGCACTTGGAAGTTTGCCGCAATTTTGCAAAGAGTTAAAAGAAGCCTGAAAAACCTCAGTGATTGACCCAGTATTTTTTTGAGTAATTTCGTATTGACACCATGGCTGCACTGGAATCATATGCTGATTTAATAAAAGACTTATTTGAAACTGCCAACAAGACACATAAAGAGATTTCCACTACGCTGCAGAAGATGGGTATCCAGCGATGTTCTCAACTCAACTCAACTCAACTCAAGTTTATTTGTATAGTGCTTTTTACAATACAAATCGTTACAAAGCAACTTTACAGAAAATTATTTTTCTACAATATTTAGTAGTAGCTAGTAGTTTGTGCACGTTTGACAGGATTTTAGAAAAATAAAAATAATAATAATAATAATAATACAAGACGTAGTCAGCTAGATGATGAACTATCAATATTATTAATTAATAGTAATTATATGATGCAGTCACACATGTAGCAATAATTGTTAGTTCTGTTTGTTGATTCAAGGTTAGGATCATCTGGGGTCCTCTGAGGGTCAGCATCATCTCTTCTCAGGTGTTCTGGATCCAGGCTGGAGCTTGTGTAAATCCTAGTTACCACGGGATGTAAATCCCGTGGCAAAACATAGAAACAAAATAGAGACATCATTAGCATAGCTGCTGATCCAACAAAGTAAAATTAGTTTAACACAAGCTAAAGAATAAAAATGCAGATGCAACTACACTCACAATTTAAGAGATACATTATTCGAATGCTTGGCGAAAGAGATGCGTTTTTAATCTAGATTTAAACAGAGAGAGTGTGTCTGAACCCCGAACATTATCAGGAAGGCTATTCCAGAGTTTGGGAGCCAAATGTGAAAAAGCTCTACCTCCTTTAGTGGACTTTGCTATCCTAGGAACTACCAAAAGTCCAGCGTTTTGTGACCTTAGGGTGCGTGATGGGTTGTAGCGTGGTAGAAGGCTAGTTAGGTACACAGGAGCTAAACCATTTAGGGCCTTATAGGTAAGTAATGATAATTTGTAACTGATACGGAACTTAATAGGTAGCCAGTGCAGAGACTGTAAAATTGGGGTAATATGATCATATTTTCTTGACCTGGTAAGGACTCTAGCTGCTGCATTTTGGACTACCTGTAGCTTGTTTATTGAAGATGCAGGACAACCACCTAGAAGTGCATTACAATAGTCCAGTCTAGAGGTCATGAATGCATGAACTAGCTTTTCTGCATCAGAAACAGATAACATGTTTCGTAGCTTGGCAATGTTTCTAAGATGGAAGAATGCAGTTTTTGTAACATTGGAAATATGATTTTCAAAAGACAATTTGCTGTCTAATATAACACCCAGATTTCTGACTGTAGAGGAAGTAACAGTACATCCGTCTAGTTGCAGATTGTAATCTACAAGATTCTGTGTGGTGTTTTTTGGTCCAATAATTAATATCTCTGTCTTATCCGAATTTAATTGGAGAAAATTATTTGTCATCCAATCTTTTACATTTTTAACACACTCTGTTAGCTTAGATAATTGGGAAGTTTCATCTGGTCTCGTTGAGATATATAGCTGAGTATCATCAGCATAACAGTGGAAGCTAATTCCGTATTTTCTAATAATATTACTAAGGGGCAACATGTATATTGAAAATAGAAGGGGACCTAGGACGGATCCTTGTGGCACTCCATATTTTACTGATGATAAATGAGATGACACCCCATTTAAGTAAACAAAATGGTAGCGATCGGACAGGTAGGATCTAAACCATCTTAGAGCCTGCCCTTGAATACCTGTATAGTTTTGTAATCGATCTATGAGTATGTCATGATCTATGGTGTCGAACGCAGCACTAAGATCAAGTAAGACTAGAAATGAGATGCAGCCTTGATCTGACGCAAGAAGCAGGTCATTTGTAATTTTAACAAGTGCAGTTTCTGTGCTATGGTGGGGCCTGAAACCTGACTGAAATTCTTCATACAGATCATTTTTATGCAGGAATGTGCTCAATTGAGCAGACACAACTTTTTCTAAAATTTTAGACATAAATGGAAGATTTGAAATAGGCCTATAATTTGCCAGTACACTAGGATCTAGTTTTGGTTTCTTAATAAGAGGCTTGATAACCGCCAGCTTGAATGGTTTTGGGACGTGACCTAAAGATAACGACGAGTTAATGATATTGAGAAGTGGTTCTTCGGTTACAGGTAACAACTCTTTCAGTAATTTAGTGGGTACAGGATCTAATAAACATGTTGTTGGTTTAGATACAGTGATAAGTTTATTTAGCGCTTCCTGTCCTATATTTGTAAAGCACTGCAGTTTATCTTTGGGTGCGATGGATGAAACTGAAGTGTTAGACGCTGTAGAATCTACATTCGCTATTATATTTCTAATGTTATCTATTTTATCAGTGAAGAAATTCATAAAGTCATTACTATTTAACGTTGGTGGAATATTTGAATCAGGTGGCGTCTGGTAATTTGTTAATTTAGCCACTGTGCTAAATAAAAACCTTGGATTGTTTTGGTTATTTTCAATGAGTTTGTTGATATGCTCTGCCCTAGCAGTTTTTAGCAGTTTTTATGTTCTGAAATGAGTGTGAGAAGATTCTGTGTTCAGCACAACCTTAAGCGAAAAAGACATGTATCAGACACAGAACTGGAGAGGGCTGTGGTTGGATCAATATATGAAGTAAGATTTTTATTTAACGTTAGGTTTTCACATTTTATGTCCTGCCCGTCTTTCAAATGTTGTAACTAATAGCTGTATTTTTCTTAACAGACAGGCCCGTCTTATGGCCGCAAGTTCATGACTGGCTATCTGTCTTCAATGGGAGTCCGTGCAGGAGAATGTCGAGTTGGGAAAATCCTCAGAGAGATTCATCAGCCATACCACGAATTCCGACGCCAGGTAGGCGAAGTCATATGCTAAGAATCAAGTAGGCCTACAGTATATTGTTATGCGGTCTAATAATATTAATAATAGTAAAAACACCGATTAACCATGACATAATGACCACCTGCCAGTGTTGGGAGTAACGCGTTACAAAAGTAACGCAAATACAGTAGGCCTAATTTATTGCTTTTTGCTGTAACGCAGTTAACGCGTTACAAAATAAAAATCTGTGATATTATACCCCATTACAATCTCAAGAACACGCATTACAATTACAAGTCACCTTTATTTATATAGCGCTTTTTACAATACAGATTGTTTCAAAGCAGCTTTACATAGATAACAGGAAAATAATGTTGTAATAATATTTATAAATATAAAATTAAATGTCCCCAACTAAGCAATCCAAAAGGTAATGGACACAAAGGCGAAGAAAGGCGGAAAAACTCCATCAGTGACAGAATGGAGAAAAAACCTTGGGAGAACCCAGGCTCAGTCAGGGGGCCAGTTCTTTTGGCCAACAAACAAACTACAATGCATTTTAACACGAAATTAAGTCCTGCCTTTTTTAAATATAGGTATAATTCACAAACACTGAGAAAAATTTCGGCACCCATTTTTCCGGCTTCTAACATCAGCTATGAGGACATGATGTTTACTCACTGACAGGTATTAATGTGCTACTTTCATTAAAACAGATATTGTCATGGATGTGGCAAGCCCGGTCCCCACCAATCACCAACGCTCACAGTCACCTGATTACTAACCAGCCACACCTGCCACGCATCACAGAACCAATCAAGGGCACTATAAAAGCACTCACCTGCACCTCAGTTCCCCGTCAAGCTGCCAACAGGAACGACCTCCTCAAAGTTGTCTCCAAGCTCCTGCAAGCCAGATGTAACGTTTACTCGCCTTAGTGTTACGCTAACCTGTGTTCTTGTTCTGCTGTTCCCAGGACCGTGGATCACCTTGCAACGTCAAGTGATTCGACGGTCGCTGTATTCTCCTGTGATTACCCCGAGCTGGTACTGTCTTTGGCTTATAAGAAGCAAGAGAACTTTAATGAGCAATCCTTGACTGTGGCTTTGACATCTGTGTTCAAATCAAACTCACCTGTGTGATTCCCCGCTCCATGTGAATTCCATACAAGCCTGCACTAGAAGATCCAAGCTTCACCGTGCACTAAGGAACTGAAAACGCTGAGGACCTGAAACATTATTCTAATAAACACAGTTCTGAATTCACCTTTACATCTATGTCCCGGGTCCTACCTGACACATATAGAGTTTATCTCTATCACACAAAATTTAATTACTAAAAGTCTCTCTCAGTAACTCGAATGCTATAATTAATGTAAAAAAAAGTGTAAACCTACATGTTGTACATTAAAGTAGTTTTATACGCAGCTTGATTTTCGTGGTATGTAAAATATACATTTGCACCATATTCACTGCAGCAATTGAATCAATAATGTGAGCGTACAAGTTTCTTAATTTGTGATTTGTAGAATAGGATTTGTGCACCTGCAATGAAGAATTTGAGAAGGTGTAACTGTTGTGTTGTGTTTGTGGGAGAGAAAAAAAAGTCTACAGGTTTGCAACTCTTAAACATTTCTCTCTGTGACTTCAAACTTACTGATACACGTGTGGCTTTTCTCTACAACTACAAATCACACTGTCACATGTGTTCAGTCATTTTGACTCAAAAATACCTTCATAAAATCCTCCCCTTCACACACACACACACACACACACAGACTGACTTACACAAAACCTGAAGGTCATAAATACACGGAAACTGAGATAATGAACTAAATAACAGGTGAACAGAATGAGTATTTAAACAGACTGAGGTCAAACGACAACTAAAACACAATGAATAAAAAATATACACAAGTGTTAGAATAACGTCAATATTTATATACTATTATATAATATACTTTTTCCATTTTCTTGGTGCATTTTGCAGGTTGTAATTTTCTTGTGGTTTCGGTGTCCTCAAGAACACTAGTTTCTCTCCTGGAGTGGACTATTGTGCTCCTCATCTGTGTTTGTGTGGTCAGTATTTATGCAGAAAGGAACTTGATCTTCAACAATGCTTGGTGTGGTAAACAAGGTTCAAGTGAATATATTATATCACAATAACTCCTTCCCTTCCCTCAGGTATTGTACTAAAACATTTCCTCAAAAACACAATGACCATTAATAAAGATGTGAAAACACAATCATTAGCACAGTTTGTCTGTTTATGTGTAAAGACGTCAGGGGCTTGTTCATCTGGTGTTGAAACCCTTCGATGTTTGATTCGCTTCAGGTCGTTACATCAGAAGTTCAGACGGCTGAACAGTTTTTAGCAGCGACTGCATCTGATGCTCTTCCTTCAGTCCATTATTCACTCACTTTAACGAGGCTGGACTTTAAAGGAAATGTCAGTCAGTTTGGGGTATAATCTGGGCTTGCTGTGTTAGCAATTTTTTCTTTCACTAGCATAAAACAAACTGTCATAAAAATGTTTAAAATAAATAACATGTAATTGTTTCATATAGTGATAACGAATGAGTCTCCTTATGTTTGGTGATGTACCGATCATACTGATGCTAGAAAGTGTTTATAAAGAAGAATACTTGTTAGACCATATCCTGATTTCTACAGTCAGAATATTGTTCATATTCTCAGTCAAACATTAGAAGCGGTTTATGTGATTTGCTTCTGCAACTTTCCATTTATATTCATCTTCACATGGTTCAGGAAATATACCAGTTTTTGAAAACAAGTAAATCATCCTCAAGTAGGTTTATTGTCATACTGTAATTACAAAAAAGCTGCAAGAGTCACATTTCAAATCAAACTTTACTGATGTACTGAGTAATACACCTAAAATCATGATCATTTTGGTTAAGAATATTGGATCAATGCTCTTTGTATGAATATTTCTATTATATCAGTGTATTACTGATTTTATTTCAGTCTGTAGAAACATCACTGTTGTTTTTCACATTCAGATTTTAGTTCAGATCTAAAAATTCAAAAAGTGATTAAAAAAAAATTATGTAAATTTTTATATTACAATGTTTTTTTTTTCTATTTATTTTTTTATTTGTTTTTACAGAATCACCTAATTAATGTGCCATTCAAAAAAATAAACAGGTAAAATTGCTGACATTTATTTGTTCATAATGCATATATGTACATTGTTATTATAATGTATCATTTAAGGATACTCTTCTCACAGATCCATTTAATACTAGTATTACATTGAGTATCAAAGCATCCTGATGAAAGAGTATTAGCACAGTCTTCCTCTGTTCCCTGATAGCTGTCTGGCTCTTTGGGCGCCCAGAACCTGCTTCAACAGATCAGCATTAGATCTTCAGAGCTGCTTTCTGTGTGATATGATACTGACTGAGACAATCATTTATTAGATAATAATCAGTTCAGTTCAGTTCAGTGATTTCTCACCCAGAGGTCAGTGTGCTGCCATCAACCCATTTCCATCTGCCCTCCACTTCAATATCAGTCAAACCAATCCAGAAATGATCAGAACCAGAAATATTCTTCACAAAATCCTGAGAAGTCAAACAATAACATGATTTATAACACGAGCAAAGACACATTTCAGCACATTATCTTTGATTTAAAAACTAAACACCACGATCACACACACACACACACACACACACACACACGCACACACAGACACACGATCACACACGCTCTCACACACACACACACACACACTCTCTCTCACTCACACACACACATACTCACACACACACACACACACACACACACACTCTCTCACACACACACACACACACACACACACACTCTCTCTCTCTCACTCACACACACACACACACACACACATACCTACTTAACCACAATGTGAGGACGTATGACTGGAAACCCTACCTTTAGGGACACCCCTTTCTGAAGGGTCTAGAGACTAAAGAAAGATATGACTGCACTTCTGGAGAAGCTGTCATCACAAATATCACTTGATTTTATCAATAAAAGCCTTCCTTAAAGACCTGACATTTTACCTTCACTTTAGGGACATTATTTTATATGTCCATTTTGGGGACATTAAACACAAACTCTGATCAAGTCATACTTTTTTGAGGACCATGGTGATACACAAACTCTGGTTAAGGTATACTTTCAGGACATTGTTGAGATGGTATATATTATTTATCCTAAGAAGACAGAAGTAGAATATTACAATTCAAAGTTCCAATACTGGACAGTGAAATCAAGCTAGTGCAAAGATACAGGTGTGAGAGAGTAAACTGGGTTTCTTCTTTTCAGCAAGATCACTGTAAATGGGTAGCCTACATGTTTTGTCTGATTTGTAGCTTGAGATCAAGTGCCTTTGGCTGCTCAGTTGGGGAATGACAATTAACATTCAGAAATATTATTGATTTGACTGATTGACTATCAGAAGCAAAAGATGAACAGAATTGAGCTGAATAATAACACTATTGTCTTTAATTTCAACTGCAAAACAGCTCTACATTAGTCATTTCATAATTGTTGACATTTGCAAGTTATTTTATGTGTGTGAAGCTCCTTTGAAACCATCTGTATTGTATCATGCGCTATAGAAATAAAACGGACTTCACTTCATGGCAGAGAACCTTTCACTGACCGAATCTGCATCCCTCCCATAGTTAATTTAGCATCGACTGTAAACTAATCATTATCACAAAAACATCAAAAACAAGGAGTTTTCCTCACCAGAGTCATCTTTGGCTACACACTTGGGTTTTAAGACATTAGGCATGTTCTTCTGTAAAGGGTAGTAATTGTCAAAAAAACTCTATACAAATAAAAATAGTGATACACACTCTCCGATTAAATGACTCTTTGGGGACTCGAGTGACACACACACTCCGCTTAAATGACCCTTTGGGGACTCGAGTGACACACACACTCCGATTAAATGACTCTTTGGGGACTCGAGTGACACACACACTCCGATTAAATGACTCTTTGGGGACTCGAGTGACACACACACTCCGATTAAATGACTCTTTGGGGACTCGAGTGACACACACACTCCGATTAAATGACTCTTTGGGGACTCGAGTGACACACACTCCGATTAAATGACCCTTTGGGGACTCGAGTGACACACACACTCCGATTAAATGACTCTTTGGGGACTCGAGTGACACACACTCTCCGATTAAATGACCCTTTGGGGACTCTAGTGATACACACTCTCCGATTAAATGACTCTTTGGGGACTCGAGTGACACACACTCCGATTAAATGACTCTTTGGGGACTCGAGTGACACACACTCCGATTAAATGACTCTTTGGGGACTCAAGTGACACACACACACACTCCAATTGAACGACTCTATGGGGACTCAGGTGACACACACTCCGATTAAATGACTCTTTAATATTAACAGTCTTGGACACATTGTGTTGAAAGTGCACATTGCAGTTAATGACAGAACTTAAAAAAAAAAATCTTTTTTAAAGAACAACAATGAAAAATCAATTAACTTGGAGGTGGGAATGATTCTCAGTGCCCAACTATCCTCTGTACTTCCTCCATCCACCCTTCTTCAAAATCTCTCTACTTCCTCCTTTATATTCTCTCCTCCCTCTTTAACTCTACTCCTCCCTCTTTTTACCCTCTTTACTCCTCCCTCTCTTTATCCTCTTTAACTCTATTCCTCACTCTTTTTACCCTCTTTACTCCTCCCTCTCTTTATCCTCTTTAACTCTACTCCTCACTCTTTTTACCCTCTTTACTCCTCCCTCTTTTCATCCTCTTTACTTTTACTCCCTCTATTCATCCCTTATATTAGCTGTGCTGGACATGGGCTGTGGCTGGATGTAACCGATTGGTGAGAGTTGCCGTGTGCAGACGAGAGAAGCTGAAAACTGAGATGTGATGTCAGACACTTTCTGCTTCCTGTAGTGAGTTTGCATACTTTACCACAGCTGAAGTGGAATAAACGCATTATTTTCCAAATACAGATATTTCAGAGACATTTTCATTCAATACATGCACTACTGTTTGTACAAGAATAAAGTTCAAAGTAAGCCTAAATACCAGTGAAGTGGGGTCTACATTGTTTTATTTTGATAAACATTTATCGCAACTACATGAAAAGAGCTTTTACTGTTATAAAGAACAGATGTGATCCTTAGTGGAACTGAAGGTCTGAGAAGAAACATGAAACACACGTGATCGTTGTCAAGCGGTGTACTCTGCCAATCGTGGATTAGCTGTGTCATCATCAGAGCTTGTGAGTCGCTCTAGAGAATCTGCTCTGGCTGAGTCCTCCTGCTCTCCAATCACTCTAGTTGTATTCTGTTGCCTTATGGCACAGTCACGGGCGTCGCTGTCTGAAGTCGGACACAAGTTCTAACCGTCAAGAACTGCTCAAGTTAGACGCTGATCGTTCTGTGCAGCGCTGCATGAAGTCCAACAAGCCTAATGCTCTCCTCCCCTCCCTCTTTACCTCCCTTTTACATTCTCTCCTCCCTCTTTACGTCCCCTTTACATTCTCTCCTCCCTCTTTACGTCCCCTTTACATTCTCTCCTCCCTCTTTACGCCCCCTTTACATTCTCTCCTCCCCCTTTACGTCCCCTTTACATTCTCTCCTCCCTCTTTACGTCCCCTTTA